>NC_056728.1:1322952456-1323014956 GCF_019279795.1 Protopterus annectens
CCAACTTGAACAAGGGTGAAATCTCCCTAAAGAAGTGAATACTTGCCAGTATGATTTCTACTTGTGCAATCGCAATGACGCCTATGGGGAAAAGCATTTGGCGTGATGCTATGCTATTTGTCTTTTTTCCGTGGGCTACTGATGCTCAAGTAATTTCACATCGAACATGTGTTGGGGAGCCAACAAAGTATTATGGTTTTACTAACTTGAAAATTGTAAATGTATGCCCATTATATTTAAGTGCAAGGAGTAAATATATAATCAGTATGAGTTCTCTGTAAGATACTCTGATATGGAAAACTGACAGCTTTCTGAATTTTTGCAGTTAAAGCTTTATAATACCTGACCCATCTTGCTTATTAGCATATATATGAAAATTATATTGTTGTTTTGTTAGAAAATTGAAAATAAACGGAAGATAAATCTATTTCTGAAATTATTTTATGTAGTGCTCTGTTTTAACATGCATCGTCCCACTGATGGTTGATCCAACTATACTGCATGACCATACAACGACATAAACACAGATTTCAGTTCCTGATGACAGCTCAGACTTGCCATTGTTGCTTCAGTTTGGATCTGGCTATTCACAAGGGGAGGTCTCAAGACTGGAATAATCTTAAAGACATACACAAGACTGCCTATTTGGGAATGTAATTCTATGCCTTCAAAACCCGTGTTCACTGACTTAAAGCCCCACTTTCTCATCTGCCTTAATTGGACTGTGAACCTCAGCTGAACAAACTTCGATATGGCCCCGGTGGCAACTCAGATTTTATACTGCCACTTATTTTCTGGATACAGATATTCTGTTGCGGAATTTCCAATACTGGGGTAACACTTGGGCACATATTAAGGGTTGCCTATAATGGAATTCTACTCATATTAATTTGGAACTCTTCTCTCCCTCTCTCTCTCCTTACTGTCAATCAGTCAATAAAGAACCCCCTCGGGTATTTTCACTACTAATAGTCTTCTCTGAATAGTATGCTAAGATTCTTACATTTTCCTGTATACTTGTTGCTCATTAAACTATTTCCTTTTGATTTAGAGGCTCATGGGAGTCTATGAAGTTCACTTCTATTAGAAAAATAACAACAATCCAGCTTACTTGCCCAGTCTCATGCTATATTCTGGATTATGTCCGATTATGCTCCTGCTCAACCCCAGGCTAATATCTTAACTAAAAGCACCAAAAACTTCTGTTTGATTTGTTATATACTATTTCACTGCATTCTAATGCTAGTATATACAATTTTCTGCCTACTAACTTTCACTCTGTCTCAAAATACAAGTCTCTCATATCATTTCTTACTCTTGAAAGTTTATCTAAGTGACAATCAACTACTATACCTGTCTCTCATTTAACCACATCTATCTGAAGTACTTTCTGTTTTTCCACCTTAACTTGATAACTTGATGTTTGGCATCAAATCAAAATTCCCACTTTTATTCCTCACAAATAGCTATAGTAATATGTTAATCCAATGTATGCCAATGTAAGTTCTAGTAGAAAGGATGGGGTGAAGGGGACATGTGCCCCAAGTGCAACATGTTAGAGAGTGCAATCTGAGTGTTTCCTACATTTTTTTCTGTACCGGCATTTTCTGAAAAGCAGAAAACAAAAACAGAAAGCAACTTTTTTGTGCTGTTGCTGGAAGGGAAGGGGCATGCTTGTGAGGAGGTGTAGTGCTTCAGACTGCTGTGAGCAGTTTATGGGAGCATTTCACTTTTTTTTTTCTCTTCCAATGAAGAGCATGTAGGGAGGTGGGTGTGTGCTACTTCAGACTGCCATAAGCATTTTATCGGAGTGTTTTTTTTTTTTTTTTGAGTAAGGGTTGGAGCGCTAGGTCAGGGACTGGCACAGGGAACTGGGTGAGCTAGCTATGCCTCTGGTAAGTTCATAATAATATTGCAAGATCTGAATTATGTTCATGTTCTTTAATGAAAGTTTTTTTTGTTTAATCCTTTGTCTTTGTATTACAATTGTTATTCTATACAATGTCTGTTCTTTGTATTAACGCATGACATTGTACAATTATTTTGTATGGAGCATTTCTCCCTGGGCCTCTACTGAAAATATTTTGCCTAATTGCCTGATTGCATAAATCATTCAATCAATAAATATTATGAGCTTAACCACGCCATGGACTTTCTGTAGACATGCCTCATTTTGTATTATACTAACTGAGAAAAGTAGCCTTTCAGGCATTTTATGACCTAACTACTGCTGCTGCTACTCTAGAAAGGACACCAGTAATGCAAGGCTTTTAAAACATTAGTAAACAGAGTTTTTTTGTTTCTTTCATTTCATATTTTATTCTGTGCTGATTGTGAATCCTGGCCATCTACAACAATTTTATGACATGGCTTCTTTATACAGAAAGCATCTAAGTCAGGCAAACAGTAGTGGAAACTATAATTCTCTTTCTTTTATGTTTCACTGTGTTCTAATTTTTGAATACTAGCCTGGTGTAGTGACTTTCTGACCTGCTAGTAATTCCATAGAAAGCAAGTGTGTAACAAGGTTGGAGTATTAGTAGACACACTCTTCTGTTCCTTTTTCAGCTTCTAGTTTGATATGTGCTGATTTCTGAATACTACTACACAAATATACTTTTTTATGAGCAGGCTGCTTGTACATCTGTAGAAGCATGAGTGATGCAAAATTAAAAAAAATTAGTATACACTGACGTCCCTTTTCCCTGGCACAGCTTTCTTTATTTTAAATATGAGCCAGGACTTGGGGGCATAGTTCCCCAATTCAATATAAGTCAGAGAGGAACACAAATCCAAAGATTAGTTTATCCTGGGAGCTAAAAACAAGACTGGAACTGTGGATTTAAAGGATATTTAAAAGTAAGATGACACTGTGGGTGGGAATGAAAGTGACGTATCGAAGTGAGCATGACTTCTGTCAGCTTAACTTGGACCCTAATTGTAAACAGTAGGATTGCCCCTTTAATATAGCAGAACTTCATCAGAAAATAACAAGTGCTTAATGAGGGACATGCATATATATATATATATATATATATATATATATATATATATATATATATATGTGTGTGTGTGTGTGTGTGTGTGTGTGTGTGTGTGTGTGTGTGTACACACACACACACACACACACACACACACACACACACACACACACACAAACACACACACACCACACACACACACACACACACACACACACACACACACACACACACACACACACACACACACATATATATATATATATATATTATTTTATATATTTTCTGGCATTGTTTTATGTTTCTCATCTGTCCTATAACAGTTTTTCCCCCTCCCACTCTATTCTTGTAGAGTTGTTATAGTTGGTGATTTTGTAGTTGTCCGCCCCTACTGTAAATTTGATCTGGGACACCCTTCCCAGTCTGGTGTTCCTTCTACTTAATACAGAGAGAACATCTGAGAAGGCCAACCCACTTAGGTTCTTAACACTGAATTTTTCTTCTGCTCCTCCTTCCTCTCTCCTTGCACTTTACTAAAAAAAATTGCACTTTATTTTGCTTTTGCCTCTTCTTAAAAGTACTCAATTGTATTTATTCTGCTGCATTTATTACTGTGTGGTAGTAGCCTGATTAAATTGTAACTGTTATTCTAAGCCTTTCGGTTTAAGCACTTGGGCTTCATACCAGTTGTTTTACATTAAAAAAGGTTTGTGGTCTGCACTGTTGTGGCAGGACAGGTAGCTTACATCCTTCTAAATTGGAAATTGCTGATTGAAGGCTCAGTGTCTGTTATTCTAAAAGTGTATTAGTTCTGGTTTAAGCACTTGGGCTTCAGGCCACTTAAGGTTTGTGGTCTGCACTCTTGTGGGAGGAGAGGTTAGATTCTGCCCTTCTGAGCTGGGAATTTCTGGTTAAAGGATTATTGTGCCTGCTTATTTGAACTGTTTCTTTCTGAAATTGGTGCGCCTTGTTTGCTGTAGCATAGACTAGATTCAGGCATGCTGAATCTAGCTTTGTTTGTATAACTTGAGCACTAATCCAGGCCATCTTTTTTTTTGGAGAAGGTTCCCCTGCACCCTAATGGCCGGAGCATGTAGTTAGAACTTGTCTGATTGAAGACTGCTGGAAAAGGGCTCAGTTTTGAGCTTTTTTACTGGTTAATTAGGTAATTTGTTTAAATCAGTTTAATCATTTTCTATTGTTATATAAAAAAATTGCACTTTATTCATCTGCTTTTACTGTATTTGTGTTTCTTCCTACTTTATTGCATTTATTCTGCTGAATTTATTACTGCTTGTTAGTAGCCTGATTAAATTGTACCTGTTATTCTAAGCCTTTGGTTGAAGCACTTGGGCTTCAGACCAGTTGTTTTACATTAAGAAGGTTTGTGGTCTGCACTATTATGGCAGGACAGGTAGCTTACATCCTTCTAAGTTGGAAGTTGCTGATTGAAGGCTTAGTGTCTGTTATTCTAAAAGTGTATTAGTTCTGGTTTAAGCACTTGGGCTTTGGGCCAGTTATTTTACATTAAGAATGTGTGGCCTGCATACTTGTGGAAGGAGAGGGTAGATTCTGCCCTTCTGAGCTGGGAGTTTCTGGTTAAATGCTTATTGTGCCTGCTTATTTGAACTGTTTCTTTCTGAAATTGGTACGTCTTGTTTGCTGTAGCATAGACTAAATTCAGACCTGCTGAATCTAGCTTTGTTTGTATAACTTGAGCACTAATCTAGACCATATTTTTTTGGAGAAGGTTCCCCTGCACCCTAGTGGCAGGAGTGTGCAGTTAGAAATTGTCTGATCGAAGACTACTGGAACAGGTGTCAGTGTTTAGCTTTTTATTGGTTAATTTGTTTATATCAGTTTGCTCATTTGCTACTGTTATATTAAAAAATACACTTTATGCATCGCTGCTTAGCTAGGGTTAAACTATTCATGGCGCCATAAAGTATGCTCTTCAAATTTTCCCTTAGAACTAGCCAGTTTTTTAGTTTTAGCACTCAAACCTGTTTCTTTCAGCTCAGCACTTGTTCAAAAATCATTGTAAGCACTAAATAAGCTACAAATTACTACAGCACTCAACTTTCCTCACTTATCTAGAGGAAAACAGTTTTTAGTACTTAATAAATAAGCACCTATCCAGGCAAGTCTAAGGGTCAGCTCCTGGTGTTTTCTCCTGTCTACCTGATGAATCTGGGCATCTTGGGGCAATGCAGCAATTGCCTCATGTACACAGACAACCCTCTCCTCCTACCACCCAACACTACAACCTGTGAGAGATGCACTTATGTAGCCAAACTGGAAGCAAAGCTCCCTTCACCCCAAGACTGGACTAGACAGTCAAAAGGAGGAGGTAAACACTTGCACCACACCACACTCATCACATAGTCCTTCAAAACCTACACCACCAAAATACACACATAGCAACACAAAATACACACCTACATTCACAGAGGCTCTCAATAAAAATCTCCTCAAGCAACAGAGACCTCCAAAGCAGAAACGCATGCAACCTCCACCCCCCAACACAACCCAAATGACACATAGCCCACAAACTCAGTGTGCCACTCAACCACAGCCCATAAGGCATAACAATGTACCCAACACTCTAGTCATAGGTAACTCTATAGTAAGGCACACTGATATTCCACTCACGAGGCTAAACAAGGAGAATTTTACTGTCAGGTGCCAGGATCTGCCACATAACACATGCACTCAGGTCACTCCACAACAAGTTCAAATATAACTCTGTCATTGTCCATGTTGGTGTGAATGACCTGAGAAGTACCTCCCTAGACTACATGAAAAGAGACAGGGAGGAGCTCTCTGATCTTGTAGCCCAGGCAGGTATGACCCTAGCCCTGAGTAGCATCCTGCCATCACCTAGAATGATACCACAGTACAAGGACAAAATGATTGACTTCAACAATTGGCTAAGCTTATGGTGTCATTCTAAGGGGATCCAGTATCTGTCTGCCTGGGATGACATGATCGACAGACCACAATGCTTTGCCAGAGATGGCCTGCACCTGTCGCCCTTGGTATTCTGGATACTGGCTAAGGCTTTTGCCACCCCTATAGTGCCTTTTTTAGGTAAGGTTCAAATGACAAATTCACCACCGTAACAGGTACAAGCAAGCAAAATCTGAGGGTAATGCTAGAAGTCTAAACCTCAAAATGCATTTACTTGAGGTACTTCTTAAAATGGAGAACATCGACATCTGTGCAGTAAGAGAGACCTGGTTCAAGGCTCCAGAGAGCACCCCTGCATTACCAGGCTATAACTCATACCACACCTTTAGGCCACCTAACCTGGAACGAAACACTAAAGGTGGAGGCATGTCCATATTCGTTAAGGATATCCACACCTCCAGGCTAGTTGCTTAGCATAATGCATCCAAGATTATCCAAGTGCAACTAACTCTGGGCAAGACTGCAATCCAAATTGTAACTTGCTACAGATCCCCCTCCATGCCCCAGGATTCCCACTCCTCATTTCTTGATAAACTGGAAAATATTAGGATACAACCCATCACCCTAATAATGGGTGATTTCAACTACCCCACCATTAACTGGGAAAACAACTCCTGTACCAACTCTTTTGCTCAATGTTTTCTGGAATTTATAAATTCCAACACCTTGAATCAACTTATCCACACCCCCACCACAGGCAGCAATATCCTAGACCTGGTCATTACCAACATGGGGACCGGTATTCCAAACCAGAGTTCAATTCCTCGTTGGTCAGATCCGACCACAAGCTAATCAACCTAGACATCCACATCCCACCCCAACCCCCATTAGGGAAACCACTGTAAAAAATTTCTCCAAAGCCAACTTTACTCTTCTTAAGACAGAAGTGGCAAACTTCACGACACCCATGCAGACGGACAGTAGAGGTACGACTGCTGAATCCCACACAAATGCACTTTATAAGCACTTACATGAGTGCGTGGATCGTGCTATCCCTAACAGAACCAAGATGCTATCTTCCAAAAAAAGGAAGCCAATCTGGTGGTCCCCTGCCATAAACAAATTCTACAACAGAAGAAAAAAACTGTTGCAAAAAAGAGTATAATCCCATGACTGGAAGAACTCCCTGGTCAGCCTCAGTAAGAAGCTGAGATCCCTCATAAAATTCTCCAAATCTAGTTATGAAAACAAAATCACCACTGATTTTAATGACAGTCACAAAGCACTCTATAGCTATGTCAAGAATCTCAATGGCAACACGCAGATCTGCTCTAAGTTACAGCACAATGGCACTAAATATACAGAACCAACTGATATTGCCAACATCCTGGCAGATATGTTCAGTGCTAACTTTACCCCCTTCACTCCCTAAAGGGCCCATCTCTATACCGGAAGAATGCACAGTTTCTGTAATCACAGCTGCACAGGTGAAAAACACACTCTCCAAAGCCAAGAACACAACATCCATGGGACCTCACAACATCCCAGGCTGAGTTCTACATGAACTATAGAATGAACTGGCACCCCACCTAAGTACCATGTTCAATCATAGCCTCACCTTAGGCTTTGTGCCCACTGAATGGCGGACAGCAACGGTTATCCAATTCCACAAAAGGGGAGCCACCACGGACCCTGGGAACTACCGTCCCATTAGCCTAACAAGCCTGGTCTGCAAGGCCATGGAATGTATCATCATGGAACTTATAAACAAAGACATTGGTAATCTCCAAACTTTGGACCCCACCCAGTTTGGGTTTGTAAAAGGCAGATCATGTCTCCTAAACCTGATTGACTTCTTTGAAGCAGTCACCAAAGCCGTAGACGAGGGTAAGGTGGTTCACACAGCCTATCTATATCTCGCCAAGGCTTTTGACACCATCCCCCACTCTGGAATTATACATAAACTCACTCAACTAGGTATAAATCCCTATGCCACAAGATGGGTTGCCAACTGGCTCACTGACAGAACCTACACTGTGAAAGTAGCAGACTCCAAATCCAACTTCAGACTAGTGACAAGTGGAGTACCACAGGGTTCAGTCCTGGGTCCTCTCCTGTTTGGTATCTACTTTTCTGAAGTACAGGCTAACACAGAAGGTCTTTGGCTAATGAAGTTCGCAGATGACTGCAAACTAGGAGCCATAACTGAAACTCCTAACTATGTGGTCATCCTACAAAAGGGCCTCACTGAGACAGTAGCCTGGTGTCAAAGCCATCGCCTCAAGCTCAATGTCAAAAAGTGCATTGTCATCCCCATTGGTAAAAACACTGTACCCATGAGCTACCACATAGGTGGTAGTCTACTTAACACTGAAAGTGTGATAAGAAACCTTGGGACACAGGTGGACAGTAGTCTCTCCTTTGATAATCCCATCGCCACAGTAGTCAGGAAATCCTTCTATGTGGCACACCTCATCACAAAAGGTTTTTCATCCAGGAAAAAAGAGGTCATTGTTCCCCTCTATTCATCACTCATTAGACCCATTAATAGAGTACAATGGCCCTTTTGGTATGTACCTCACAAGACATCTACAACAACTGGAAAGGCCGCAGAAATACCTCGCAAAGAGGAATACTGGCCTCAAACAGATGCCCTACGCAGACCATCTCAAAATATCTCCAGCTTTGGTCCGTTGCATATCGCCTACTCAGAGGCGATCTCTGTCTAACATACAAAGCTATGTCAAACCCAGAGCTGTTGGACATGCTCCATTTAAAGAAATCCCAATCCCTCCGTGCTACATGCTCTAGGGACCTAAACCTTGTCACCACAATAAACACAACATGATTGGAGGATAGATTCCTGTCCCAGAGACTTCCCATACTCTGGAACAAACTACCTATCTATATCAAACAAAGCTCCTCATTAGCACTCTTGAAGAAAAATCTTGATTGGATGGGAAATTGGAAATTCACCCTGGGGATCACCTCTGTGGCTCTGCTCGACAGGGGCACAGGAAAATAATTTTCTTGGGTGGTGAAAGCCAGGGTACCTTTTTGGCTAGGCTTGTATAGGTCCTAGGGCCGATAGCCTAGTACCTACCTATGAACCTATGAACACACACACACACATATATATATATATATATATATATATATATATATATATATATATATATATATAGTGATAGTTCGGGTATTGAGTTGACAAGTTACCCAATACCCGATTAGATACAATATGCAAAACAGAGTAAACCACAGGTTGAACGCTATAGTTTACTAGAGATGCATAATGATAGGTAGAGAAATAGAGTACAGTGGCCAGTGAATGGTTGTGAGACACAAGCAGGCAGATGCTGTTGGAGGAGGGTACTTTCTTAGTGGTGCCATATGAGGGCACATTTTATGTTGAAATGGTTATTAAGGTCTGGGTTAGTGTCCGTGTTAAGGGTGATTTGCCATTTAAGTTCCTGGACTTCGAGGTGGCTGTTGGTGTCCTCTAGGTAGTTGTGGATTTTGTCCAGTACTAAGAACTTGAAGCCTTTAAAGTTATGTCAGTTAAGGGTGTGTTTATACAGTGGATTTTTAGGATCCTTTTGGCGGATTGCTGCTCTATGTTCTTTGATATGATCAGACAGTTTTCTGATCATTTTGCCTACATAGAAGCAACCACATTGGTCGCAGATAGCAGCATACACCACTATGGTTGAATTGCAGTCAAAGTATTGACTGAAATGGGTACTGGTGGCACATTGGGTAAAGGTGTACGAGTCACACACTAGGATGTTATTGCAAGCTACACAGCTTCCACAGCTGTGAATGCCCTGATGGAGCGTCGGGTCTTCAGAAGTCAAAATAAACAGGGAATCATGGTGGAATTTGAATGAGTGCCTAAGAGTTCCTGTTCTTTTGTAACAGAAGGAGGGGCGACCTCCTAGTAGTTGGTGGAGTTCTCTGGAACCAGACAGGGTGCACCAGTTCTTGGTCAGATTGTTGTGGATATGTTTCATGTCCCTATTGATAGTTAGGGGGAAACTGAGTGCTAAATCCTGAGGGGAGGGGGTGGAAGGGAACTGGGGGCCATTCAGGCCATACCTAAGGATGAGTCTGTACTTGGTGTCTCAGAAGGACTGGAAGCTGGCCATAATGTTGCCCAACAGACAAGGTTATTCCCTGTCTAAGAACATGGATCTCAATAGATGGCTCTCGGTAGTGTAGGTGGAATCCTCACTAGCAATCCAGGAGAGCCTGATGAACTAGCCCTTCATGACGTTGTGCTTCATGAAGGGAGGGTGTTGGCTAGAGTAAAGGAGGAAGTTGCTCCTACACGTGGTGTCCTTCTTACAGATATTAGAAAGAAAGGAGAAGGAAGAACTGTCTAGCTGGATGCAAACATCCAAAAATTGGACTTCGGTACTAATACTGGATACCATAAACTTGAGGAAGGAGGTGCTACTATATATATATGTGTATATATATATATATATATATATATATATATATATATATATATATATATATATATATATATGTGTATATATATATATATATATATATATATATATATATATATATATAGATATATATATATATGCTTATTCGGTCTGGGGACCAATGATTCATACATCAGTACTTTGGTTACATGACAGTCTCTCTGGAGTAATCCATATAATAAATAGATCACAGTCACGAGAAAACACTAAAAACAGTTTCTAACCACATAAAAAGGCAGTAAGCAATATATGAAATTCCAATACATCTTTTAATAAACATTTGATAAAAATAATAAAACACTACAGTGGAGATGCTATGCCAAAATCTCATTCTTACTGATTTAAGCATACTGCCTGTGATCAATAAGGTTTCCTTGGTTTAACAAACATGTCTAGTTTTAAATAAATAATGAAATAAATAATAAATGGGATGTACAGTGATTTGTTTTGCTATATTTCAGTTTAAGGTAAGTTGGTAAGTTGGAGGATCTGATTATGATAATGGGGACTGTCAATGTGTGGTTTACATATCCTTCCCACGTCTACACAGATTTCTTTCAATTACATTGTTTAGTTTGAATGTGTGTGTGAGTGTGTGTGTGTGTGTGTGTGTGTGTGTGTGTGTGTGTGTGTGTGTGTGTGTGTGTGTGTGTGTGTGTGTGTGTGTGAATATGAGGGTACACTGCTTTGCCGCTGTTGTTTCCAGTTTAGCCTCAGGTTGAACATGGGTGCAAACTACAATTACTGATAATAGATGGGTGTATAATAATTAAAAATGTAGACGCCATATTACTTTCACCATCCTTAAGTGCTCCACTACACCACCTCCATTGCTGGGGTACATTATTGCCTTTTTGAAACATTCATCTGTTCTGCAACACTTTATGAAAGCAGGACACATAATAGAGGCAAGTCTCTATGGTAACCGCTGATTAGGATAAAAAGAAGACTGGGTTGGATAATCAGCCCTCATCTGCAGCTGTATTCTTTTTCCTTGTAAACTTGTTCAGTTTTTGGATTTTTTTACTAGACATTTTCTGTAACTGCAAACAATAAATCAATTCTTGAGCTGGGTTGCAAGAAACTGAACATGTAGTTTAGAGCAGTTGATGAGGCGAATAATTAAGTGAGGTAGAAAATAAATGTAAAACATTCCACAGTTATGTTAGGCATCACTCTAATTGTACACATACTCTGCAATAAATGCAATGAACCATGTACGGTATACTATAAAATATTGCTTAACATTCTAAGGCAGATGTGTAATTTTGTTCAGTTAATAGAAAGCTGTAACCCAAATGTATTCAGGAAACTATAATGCTTTGCTTTGTTAGGCTGTGGTTTGATTATAAAAACAGGATTACATCCACTTTAATATGCTTTTCAAATGATAATAGACATTCAAACTGTTAATTAGGGATATATGACAAATATTTACTATTGATATCTACAAACATTTTATCCGCAAGCATTTTCTGAGATGGAAACTTAGTGCTGTTACACAAACTATGTGATTGACAGTAACTGTTTCCTACTGTTCATTACTTGTACTAACAGGAAACTACATACTAGCTTGTTGGGCAGCTATTATTAAAGCTATCTCCAGAAAGCTTTAGTACAGCTAAGACAGATGAAAGGTGTGGGATCATTTAGCAATAACCCATGTCTGGGTATGGGTATCACAGGATTTACCCACAGTTAGTGTGATTTAATCATGAGAGTAACGCCCAAGTGATTAAACAAAGTCAGTCATCAGTAAACCTGTGATACTCATTTCCAGGAGTGGGCTATTGCTGTTATACAATGATATTATTTAAAAGAAATTGTTTACCTTTGTTAAATAATGCCTTTGTATAATGATTTACTGATGTACTGCACATCCGTATGGTATGTATGTCCGCATGCTTGCACAGAACTGTAAATTCTAACTGTCCAGATTTTTTCAGAGTGGCCTGATTTTTTTTTCTCCAGGTAATATCTTAGTTGCTTTTGTAAACAGATCATGTGCAAAACATACTCTTCCTTTCTTGAAGCTTACAAAAAGGATTTGAATTCAACCAAAGTCATCTTTACAGTTATTAAGTGTTGAACTCAAAGAGAAGGGATTGGTTTCCATGGCGGAGTCTCAAATAGACAATCCCTTTCAGGATTATTTTAAGTGTGTGATTGGCAGTCAACAGACGATGCACAGTTAGGCAGGGTGAGATGGCCAAAAGATACATTTTAATTTAGTTCTACACCAGCCCTTTGCCATATAAGATTATCTAGTAAATTACGGCCTGTTGATGTGAGATTTTCTAGTCACTGGTTTCCTTGCATGATAGAGCATAAGCATTAAAGTCCAGTTACCATAACAGCAGATGCTCAAACAGATCACTGCTGCACTAGCCTAAGCTCTATGGGACGTATACTACACAGAATTGGGCCAGCATGCAGCTTCCAAAGCTTGAGGGCACCTTCCATGCACTCAAGCCTCTGAAGAGGTCAGAGACAGCAGTACAAAATAAGTGGTTAGGATGCCAAAACTTAGTGGCTTTATTGCTGTTGAAGTGCACTATTCACTGAGTGATTGACGGTTGGCTTTCACTTCTCCAAGGCTGGGCAGATAAGTAACCCACTGGAAAATATTTTCAATTTCAAATTGTTTTTGATGAGAAAGTTTTTTTTTCCTATCAGAATTTTATGCTAGAAGCTAAAACTGGTATTTTTAGTGGTAGCCAGTAAAAATTGTACCTCTAATCTTATATGTTTTGATCAGGGTCAGAGCTGCCTCTCGAATAACTAATTTCTGCTACCAGTCCATAATGGCCAGTCAGTAAATGTGTTACCAGTACATGAAGCATGGGAATATCAGATATTAGTGATATCACTGGAAAAAAAACAAAGGTATGTGAAGAATAGGCGGGGGGGGGGGGGGGGTGAGTGAAAGTCACCAGATAAAGTAATTCAGAGAAAATTAAAAATATAAAATAAGACTGTGATAACTTTGTCAAGAAGGACAGAAGTTGCAAGAAAAACTGTGAGGAGGGGCATCTAGCCCAGTTAATACCTGGTGACAAAGGGATACATAGTTGACACTTTAAAAAGCACCTTGTTGTTAGAGGCTTAAATATAAATAGATTAAGCAAGAAAGCTTGAAAGTGGAGGGGAGTTATACATGGGAGCAAATTAAAGTAACTCCTAAGTAATGAGAACTAAATTAAGTCAACAAAATTAAACTTGCATGCAGAAATAAACTAGTAGAGAGTAAATGCAGATGAGATAAAAAGAAAAGAAACACTGAAAAAAGTAAAACTGATTGAAAACACATAATTTGTCCAGTTTTGAGTAGCATACCAGTGATTGGTGTAAAAAGGAGATATATCTGTAGTGACACTGGAGCTGGTGTTCAGGGCAACGATAAGTATGGGTTTGGATTACATTATGATGTATTTCTTTTGATTGTTTTTTTTTTTACATCATGTGACCATGAAAATGAATTGTAAAAGGTGTTGTGAACTGTTTTTGATTGTTCTGATGAAGTTCCAGATCATTGGGAATGAAAGTGCTTAGATTTTGTATTAAATCTGGGTGTGGTTCATGTTATTCACGCATGTTTTTTTTTACATTGAGTGGATGGTATAGGATAATTAAATATATGGCTATCATAAGGTTTATAATAGAACTATAGTGGTGGGGGAGTGAAGAATGTGACAAAAATATGTAAATGGCTTGGGAGATACTAATAAAACTGCTCATGTATTGAAGACTGGTTGTGTGGTACAGGATTTTGAATAAACAGAAATGGATTGATGAGATGACAAGCTAAAGACAATAGTGGCATTTATCCTGAAGATATACGGGAACAGACCCATTGATTTGCTAAGTGAAGTTTTAGTTATATTTTACATGAGTTTGCATACTGAATGGATTTCAGCTGGTAGAGGGATGTGGCTCCATCATTTAGCTACATTATTTGAATATAGAGAATCACTTCCAGTATTAGATGACTTGGTTATAGGGATTAGTGATTTTTCTTAAGAGCATTAAATTCTATTGGGGGAGTACTGTTGTTTTAAGTTGTTAAGAGCTGGGCAATTTTCTGCTTTTAGAGAGGTTGGTAATGGTATATTGTAGTTAGTTGAGAAAGAGCTAAGTGATGTGATAGTTCTAACCAGTTTAATTATCTGAGGGCTAGGCAGTGGTGTGTTCTGTTATAGTTTACTGAGAATATAGCGATTTTATTATAACATTTGTCAAGTTTGCACAGCTGTGACACTTGAAGGTTAATGAATATTGGAGCTGCATAGAGGAGAGATGGCAGTAAGAATGAAGAGGCTATACATCTTCTGGCTATGACAGTGAGGTAGGTTTTTACTCAGTATAATGTACCTAATTTTTGATGAATTTTTAGAAGCAAATGTTATGCATGGTGGTTGAATTTCAACTGATCATTTATGATGACACTGGGTAATTTTTGTGGTTTATTTGTTCTATCTTGGTTTTGTTGTCAGAGATTATAGAAAATAGTGTTGCTTTGGTAAAGATAAGAGGGATTGTTGTGTAAGGTCTTGGAGAAGAGAGAGATTTGGCAGAGCAGATTAAGATGGAGTAATCAGTGTATTGAACTAGGACAGCATTTTTATAGCAGTGTAGTTACTGATGAATATGTTGAAAAGTATAGGCTCTAGTACAGATACTTGTGGGACACCAGTAATAACAGACAAGAATGTGGAAAAATTATTTTTATATTTCACTGCTTATGCTGTTTGAGATGAAGGTATGAAACCTTTGCAGTAAAAGGTTGGTGAGCCCTAAGGATGAGGGTTTATATAATAGTTTCTGGTGAAGACCGTATCAAGAGCTTTTGATAAATCTAGGAAGATGGTGGAGTCTAGGCTTCTGGCATTTGTATGGGTGTTGGGAGTATTAGCAAAATCAAGCAAAGCAGTACTTGTGCTGTGGTGAGTACGGAATTCATCTTAGGCTGAAGACAGAAGCTGTTTAACTATTAGTTGAGAAGATACTTATGAATACATTCATCTAATATTTTTGATAGCGGTGATGAAAAGTCAATTGGCCTATAGTTTGAAAACTCTATATTGAGTCCACCCTTGTGCAGTAGAATAATGAATATTTTTTTTCCATAGTAAGGGGACTCTTTTTGGATATGGATCAAGTTATCAGACTTGAAACTAAATATGCAGTTGCTATTTTAAGATATTCGCTAGGTAGATTATCAATGGCAGTTGTAGGCTTTAATTTTTGAAGTATTTTTTATGGTATCTGTGGAAACTGGTTGGAAGTAGAAATATTGACAGGGGCTATTGGATTTAGTAGGGACATAAAGAGTTTGATCAGTCACCTGAATGGTTATGACTGTACTGTCTGTATAAAGTGGGTATTGGATTGGTTGGCTTTAGTATCATTTTGTTTCTGTGTGTTTGATGTTTGCTGTGCAGCTTTTCTGGATTTAATAGTTTATTGATTGAGGCCTAGTACAGTTTTGGAATATTGGTGTGTATGTTTTCATTGGTTGAGTAATTAGTTTTCTTATCTTTGGGAAAAGTAGAAGTTGAAATGTAAAATAATAGATTGTGTTTAGTCTATAGGTTTATGGGTGATTATGAGATGTGTGGTTGTTTAAGACTATTGGTGTGGGGAATATTAATAATAATGAGGATGAATTTATGCTGTGAGGGATTTGTTACAGTGCAGACCAGGAATGGGTAAGAAAGTATAGTAAAGCAAAACATATTCATTTAATTGTGCATGGATGTAGAGAGATGGAAGGTAGAGGGGTGTAAGCAGTATACACAGATAAGGGGAAGGCTGAAAGATATTATAGAGGAAAAGGTGTGAGATAAATATTGATCTGATTGTAGTATATGAGAAAGGATTACAGGGGTGAAAGAGGATGGAGTTTTGCTCATTGGGGAAGGGTATGAGTAGGAGTGGATATAGTGCAAAGCAGTATGGTAGGGAGAAAGGATATTTGGAATGATGCTAAATGTTAGATGGAAGTGGGGAAAAGATGAGGATGATAGTAGAAAAGTTTTATGGGGAGGTATAGGGAGTGGGTGTCAGTGGTGATAGGTGTATGTGGGAGGTGCAATGGGAAAGTAAGGTGGTTTGGGTGGGAATTGGGTGTAGGAGTAGAGTGAAGTGAAGCCAAGCATTGGGAGGCTGAGAATAGTGGGCATCCCACTCTCAGGCCATTTATTACAGAGAGCAATCAGGTCAGTGGCCCAGAAGATTGACAACAAAGACAAAGAGCAGCATCTTATATCTTAATAAGTGATATCCAAATAGCCCTTTCACAAGAGTCATATCGCAATGAAAAAGACCATTTATTCCTTCTTAAATACATGATAACAAAAGGATACTATGCAGTATTAATCAATGGATGTAAGAGAGGGGTGTTAGATCTGATATCATTTAAATGTACAAAAATACAGTATTATCTTTGCATAAGTCTAGAAATGCAGGCATAATAAAGCAGGCTTCACAGTTTGCATACAGTTTCAATAAATGCACTTTCAATATCTGAAAATAACCATCAGTCAAGAATACTTATAAGAAGAGAATGTGCTGTACATTTGAGTACAAACACATCTTGTTTGTATGCTACAAGGCTTGGGAACCAAGGCTAAAGAGGCATGTAGAACTTTACAGGGTTTTGGTATTATTAGGAAATATTTCAGAGACAGTTAGCTAAGTTAGTTTCGTATGGGCTGATATGCAGAAAATCATGGCAGTGCAGTCCTCAGAAGACAGTACAGACACTGGAGAGTGGGTGTAGAAGTCAGGTCAAATACCCAGCATTCCAGACTATTAATGATATTATTCAGGAGGAGCAGAATATATGTGCAGAAACTACGGATGTAATTATCAGCACTGTTATTGGGGGCGGTACATTTCTGAATACAGAATTTATGGACAGTATAATTAGTGCAGAAACTATGAATATTAAGATTTGATTCAGATATTGTTGATAACTACCTCCACTGTACAAAATAAAACATACTGAACTGAACTACAGAGTGTGTAGACTTCTGGAAAGTACAAGAAGATTTTCCCCATAAAGGAGAGACTGGCACCTGTTCAGCACAATTCTGGGTAATTAACAGATAAAGACATTCATCTGGTCTCATTCCAGTTGTTTCCAGTTAATACCAGTATCATAAAGTCATATCAGTTTTTTCAATGGTCATTATACAGCATATGGGACAGTTTCAGATGGAAGATTTACTAAAATATATTTTGAGGAGATTTGTGGGTATGAGAGGGAGTTGGAAGAGAATTTAAACCACTTTGGTCCCAGTTTATCTTCTGTCTAGGACAACCACATAAGATATAAAGGAAATCATGGGGAAAATCTTAAGTATTTCAGAAAAGCATATCAGTGATAGTAGGGGACTGGATATGATGTGCAATAAGTCAGATGCAAATGAGAGCATGAGATTCTGGAAAAAGTACAGCAGGAGGGGATATTTCTTCAGATGTGTAGCCAGACTTTAAGGCTATTATATATAGTACAGTATTTATGAATCACAACAGCATTCACTTTTTACTCAAATACACACCATACATGAGCAATATTAGACAGATATTAAGTTAAGAAGAAGCAGCAAGAAATAGTGGAAGCATTATACACACACACAATTATCATATCGGACCATGCACCAGCAGAAGCTGAGATTTCAATTTAAACTATATAAAGAAAGTCACTGGCAGTTTCCTGCTTATATTTTGTAAACACAAACCATTTACTGACTAACCAGATACAGCCTTACAGGAAAATACAACTTATTTGAAGATGAATAACAATGAACTGCATGTTAGTCAGGATAGATGTAAGGAGACATTTAAAATACAGGTACCTGCCATGTCACTTAATATATGGGCTAAAAAAGAAGTACAGAATAGCAAGGGAAAAGCTGAAGAACATACAAGAAAAGAGAGATCAGGTAGTGAAACAGTCTACAGGCTACTAAGTGACAAACGATGGACTACCTAGATAGGGTAAATGAAAGTAGGGTAGTTGCCTTAAGAATTAGGAATTTTGGGGGGGGGGCATGGCCAAAATGCCAGACTGCTAGCAGCACAGAACTGTAACTCTGCCTATAATATATTATTCTGACAGGAAATTTAACTTAATTTTTGAAAAGAAAACTACTCAAAAATATATGAGAAGATACATAAGTATAGATCTTTTATTCTTTTTCAAAAATTAGTACTGAAAGACAAGATTGTCCATATTCATTAAGGATATCCACACTTCCAGGCTAGTTGCTCAGCATAATGCATCCGATATTATCCAAGTGCAACTAACTCTGGGCAAGACCGCAATCCAAATTATAGCTTGCTACGGCTCCCCCACCATGCCCTAGGATTCCCACTCCTCATTTCTTAACACACTGGAAAATATTAGGGCACAACCTAACATCCTAATAATGGGTGATTTCAACTACCCCACATTAACTGGGAAAACTACTCATGTACCAACTCTTTCACTCAACGTTTTCTGGAATTCATAAATTCCCACGTCTTGGATCAACTTATCCACACCCCACCAGGGGCAGCAATATCCTAGACCTGGTCATTACCAACATGGGTGACTGGTGTTCCACACCAGAGGTCAATTCCTCGTTGGTCAGATACGACCACAAGCTAATCACCCTAGACATCCACATCCCACCTCCACCCCCCCATTAGGAAAACCACCGTAAAAATTTCTCCTAAGCCAACTTTACGTTTCTCAAGACAGAAGTGGCAAGCTTCCTGACACTCATGCAGATGGGCAATAGTGGTACAACTGCTGAATCCTACACAAATGCACTTTATAAGTACTTACATGAGTGCATGGATCATGCTATCCCTAACAGAACCAAGATGGTATCCTCCAAAAAAAGGAAGCCAATCTGGTGGTCCCCTGCCATAAACAAACTCTACAACAGAAGAAAGAAACTGCTGCAAAAAAAGAGTAAAATTCCATGATTGGAGGAACTCCCTGGTCATCCTCAGTAAGAAGCTGAAATCCCTCATAAAATCCTTCAAAGCTAGTTATGAAAACGAAATCACCACTGTTTCTAAAGACAACCACAAAGCATTCTATAGCTATGTCAAGAATCGCAATGGCAACACTCAGATCTGCTCTGAGTTACAGCACAATGGTACTACATATACAAAACCAACAGATATTTCCAACATCCTGACAGATAGGTTCACTGCTAAATTTACCCCCCCTTACCCCCTAAAGGGCCCATCTCTATACTGGAAGAATGCAAAGTTCCTGTAATCACAGCTGCACAGGTAAAAACTACACTCTACAAAGCCAAGAACACAGCATCCATGGGACCTGACAACATCCCAGGATGCATTCTACATGGACTACAGAACAAACTGGCACCCCACCTAAGTACCATGTTCAATCATAGCCTCACCTCAGGCTTTGTGCCCACTGAATGGCACACAGTGATGGTTATCCCACTCCACGAAGTGGGATCCACCATGGATTCTGGGAACTACCACCCCATTAGCCTAATGAGCCTGGTCTGCAAGGCTGTGGAATGTATCATCATGGAAATTATAAACAAAGACATTGGAAATCTCCAAACTCTGGACCTCACCCAGTTCGGGTTTGTAAAAGGCAGATCATGTATCTTAAACCTGATAGACTTCTTTGAAGCAGTCACCAAAGCCATAGATGAGGGTAAGGCGGTTCACACAGCCTATCTAGATCTTGCCAAGGCTTTCGACACCATCCCCCACTCTGGAATTATAGATAAACTCACTAAACTAAGTATAAATCCCTATGTCACAAGATGGGTTGCCAACTGGCTCACTGACAGAACCCACATTGTGAAGGTAGCAGACTCCAAATCTGACTTCAAACCAATTACAAGTGGAGTACCACAGAGTTCAGTCCTGGGTCCTCTCCTGTTTGGTATCTACTTCTCTGAAGTACAGGCTAACACAGAAGGTCTTTGGCTAATGAAGTTCACAGATGATTGCAAACTAGGAGCCATAATTGAAACTCCTAACGATGTGGACATCCTACAAAAGGGCCTCATTGAGATAGTTGCCTGGTGTCAAAGCCATGGCCTCAAGCTCAATGCCAAAAAGTGCTTTGTCACCCCTTTTGGTAAAAACACTGTAGCCATGAACTACCACATAGGCAATAGTCTACTTAACACCGAAAGTGTGATAAGAAACCTTGGGACACATGTGGACAGTAGTCTCTCCTTTGATAATCACTGTGATGCCCGCACCCTGGCCCAGCAATCAAGGAACCTCAATCCTCACCACTAACATTAGAGTGGGTGTCTCATAAGAGAGGAAAGGATAACAAATACACACAGTAAAGTACAATTTCGCTTAAGTGCACACAGAGACCACAGTCAGTCTGGGGCTGGTTGCTCCCTTGCTCTCCAGGTCTCCAATAAGACTCCCCACTGGCACAGCTATAGCATCCAGATCTCAGCCTAACTGGCAAGCTAACCTCCAGTACCCTCTCTGTCCAACCAGTGCTTCATGCCTCTGCCCAAGTAGCTGACACACACACACACACACACACACACACACACACACACACACACACACACACACACACACACACACACCCTTTGAGATAAGTATTTATACATCTTCACAGACACTCGTGGGAAAGGCTGACACAGATTCTCCATCTGTGCCCCTTTACCCAGACTATACGGTAGTAATTACCGCCACCACCAGCTAATAATTATCAGCTACCCAAAGGCCCTTAAAAGGGTGCCCAATTATTACTGTGCAGTATTATTATCCAATTGGTAAGTGTGACTAAACAGTCCAAGGCTTATTAGAGTGGCTTTATACAATAAACTCTATAAATATGCAATGCACTCTAGGGCTTACCTTATCTCTATGTAAACCAGCCACAGGTAAAAAGTTTTTAAAATATTTAATAATAAATACTAAAAACGCAAGACAATACTACTACAATACAATGCTACTCAAGAGTTCATAGACCACACAGAAACTTAAAATAATTCAGTAGTACAGTTCTGACATAATAGAAAAACACTTAGTCTAACTTTCTTCTAATTTCCTAGCTATTACTACAAGAAAACATACTTCTGAAATAACTTAGTTAAGACAACAGGCAGAGTGCTGATACATTGGATATCAAGACAAAAATGCTCAATAATCTCTGGTTCTCACTGTTTAAATTGAAACTGCAGTTCTGATAAAACATTACAGCATTTGTTTACACTTTCTTGGTTCCCAGTCTACACCAAAACTGCATTTACATTATTTTACACTTAGAGCAATAAAGGGCATTCCACATGTAAATTCTGGTCATTAACTTTAGCCTTAAAACAATAGGCAAGATGCTTACTCCAGACTCATCAACTCCAGATTCTAACTTCAAAGGACATACAAAACATAATTTTAATTTCAAAGAACATTTGAAATGCTTGGCTTAGTTTTCCTTACAGTAGATGGCAATGTTGCTACAATTTTGAAGTTCACATTTTACAGTGTTTTCTTTCATTTAAGAAACAAGCCTGTATTTTACATTTATATTTACAAATGCCAGAATTATTTATCAAATTCTATTTGACTAGGCTGGCAGCCTTCATCCCTTCTCTACCAGTCTTCACAATGACATCACCACAGTAGTCAGGAAATCCTTCTACGTGGCCCACCTCATCACAAAAGGTTTCTCATCCAGGAAAAAAGAGGTCATTGTTCCCCTCTACTCATCACTCATTAGACCCATTATAGAGTACAATACCCCTTTTGGTATGTACCTCACAAGACATCTACAACAACTGGAAAGGCCAGAGAAATACCTCTCAAAGAGGATTACCTACCTCAAACAGATGCCCTACGCAGACCGTCTCAAAAAACTCCAGCTTTACTCCATCACATATTGTCTACTCAGAGGCGATCGCTGCCTAACATACAAAGCTATGTCAAACCCAAAGCTGTTGGACATGCTCCATTTAAAGAAATCCCAATCCCTCCAAGCTACACGCTCTAGGGACCTAAACCTTGTCACCACAAGAAACAGAACATGCCGGAGGGATAGATTCCTGTCCCAGAGACTTCCCATACTCTGGAACAAACTTCCTATCTATATCCAACAAAGCTCCTCATTAGCACTCTTCAAGAAGAATCTTGAGGATTGGATGGGAAATAGAAAATTCACCCTGGGAATCACCTCTGTGGCTCTGCTCAACAGGGGCATAGGAAAATAACTTTCTTGGGTGGCAAAAGCCAGGGTACCATTTTGGCTAGGTGTGTATATGCCCTAGGGCCAATAGCATAGTACCTGCCTATGAACCCATGAACCTATAAGTAAAATATTGTTAAATGTTAAATACTTTGCTGCAAGATTCATTACTTAATTTATATCTGAGGAACATCAACAAGATAAAGGTATAGCTTTCTTTATCTCTTTTTTTTCCCTTTGTATGGGTATTCTTAGATGGTTAAGTTAAAATATTAATATGCTTACTAAGGGTGTAGAGTTATTCAATAATAGGATTGCTAAAGGATATCTGAAGGGAAAATGTATATGTTCATGTGTGTGAATGGTGGGGTAATGCTATACTACATTCTAAATATGCTTTTATGATCACACTACATAGGGTTCTTGAATCAAATTGCTCTTATTATTATTAGGTGAAGTCTAAACAAAAATATTATGCTCTGTTGATGATATGAATTAAATGCTTATTTTAGGATCAGTATATGGTTAATTATTTAATTAGCTACATATCTGACTATAATAGAATAAGGCTCCTGAGAGCATTGGTGAGATCAGACCACTCATAAAATCAACCAACTGAGAGAGAAAAAAATCGCCAAGGACTCAAAAAGACAATCATAAGGCCTTTTTTATGTTAGAAAGATCTGGTGGAAACTCCCAGATATGCTCAGAATTAGTCAGGTTGAGTCCTCTCTCCCCCTCAAAGAAGGAGAAATATCTATCAGCAGAGTGTAGCCTCCCACCCATCTTCAATGCCCAGGAAGCTGCTCTTCTCTAAGCTAAAAACACAGCATCAATGGGACGGATGTGTCCCCCGGCTGTACTGCTAGAAACAAATAAGGACTAAACCCACACATGCTGCTTGCTGTTTATCTTTAGCCTACAGAGGATACCTCAAAAAGTGGTGTTACGGCAACTGTGGTCCCACTCCAAACAAGCCTGAATATGGTCTGCAAAGCTATGGAGATATCATATAGAAAGACACCTAGAGACATTGGATCCTACCTACCAATTTTGTCAAGGTCAAGGGCAGATCATGCCTCTGAACTTGGTCAACTTTTGGAAACAGTCACCAAGGCCATTGATGAGATGCAGTTCACACAGCCTACCCTTGACCTTGCAAAAACTTTCGACACCACACCCCACTCGGGTATCATAGAAAAGCTCACCAGCTTAAAAATGTAAACCCATATCAAGATGGGTTGCAAAAACTGGCTCAGGGACAGAACCCACAGGGTTAGAGTTGCTGGTGCCATGTCAGACTCAAGGAGTCCTGGGCCCTTTTTTTTGCAGGCTACTTTCTTTCAGAGAGGAGTGTGGGAGGATGGAGTTGTGGAAAGTTTGCAGGTGACTGCAGAAAAATCCATCCATAACACAGAATCCCCATTCAGAGGATATTCAGAGAAAGATAGTAAAAGCCAGAGCCATAGCCTTCGCCTAAAACTAAGCCAAAAAAGCGCATAAAAAAAAATATGGTAAAACAAGGTGGTAAAAAGTTACCAACCCCAAGTTACCACAAGCACACAGAAGAGTTTATCGGGACCTGAGGACAGGACCTGGGGACTGACACAGTTGACTTCCTTAACTTAAAGTGGTTAGGAGGACCTTCTACTGGGGAGGACTACTGATGAAGGTTTTCACCCTTAGATCCAGGTCAGGATCCAGACCCCTGTACTCTTTTTTTATTGTGACCTTGATTGATGTACATTGCCCATTCGAATAATGTATCTTACCGCACCTTCTTACGACACCTGCACCTAAAAGTTCCTCACCAAAAGGATAAAAAGGCTCAAAAAATATGCATAATAATGCCGACGACTGGAAGAAACTCCAGCTCTATTCTCTACTCACCTGCTGCTCGAGGTGACTGACATACACTGACATGTACAACCATCCAACCGGTGGAAATGACATGCTCCACTCCCAAAATCCAAATCTACCAGAGCCACAAGAGCAGAGAGCAGAAGACTTAAAACCAACACGGATATAAATAGGGCGTGCTGGAGGGACATCACCATCAGACTCCCTATGCTGTGGAACAGAAAGATGTCCATGTGAGACAGAGCAGCACCTCACTGGCTCTGTTGTTCAAGAGAATCTTGACCAGTGGATGGGAGAGATGGTTTACCCGGGGATCATCTCTGTATCACTGCTGGACAGAGGCATGGCAAACTATGGGTATTCTATTCTTTAACCTAAGGGGTGAAAAAGCCACACAACTCTTGCTGGGCTTATAAATGCCCTAGGGCAGATAGCCTAGTATGAACCTATGAACCTATGTATACCAGGCTGACTAACAGTTAAAAGTTGTTTTACCCTAATAGATAATTTTAAAAAGCAATATGGGTGACAAATTGTGTTTTGAATGGGAAATATGGCTTTATTAGCCAGGTTTAATTATGGGCTGTTGATATTTTGTACTGTAGAGGCCACTCGAGCATTTTTTTCTCTCACAGGAGAGAGAACAGTTTCATATTTTGTATTTCCTCATGAAAAGCTTTTTTTTCAGCTTCCGTGACTGTTTTAAACATGTGCGAGCATGTACAAGGCAACAGCAATGAGTTTCAGAAGCTAGAAGCAAGGAAACACAGAGCAATGGCGTCATGCGACTTTTCAACCCATGAACAGCTTCAAAACGCGGAAATAAAGCTGGAAAAGAAAAACAGAAGGGAAAATAAGTGAATCTAAAATGTATTCCAGGTTTAAAACCTTCTAAAGGTATGGAGATGTTATAAAAATTCATTTTAAAGAATCTAGAGAGTTAAATTTATGGGTATCTAGTTAGAGGGAAAAACAGCATATTAAAGCTAAGGTATGGTTGCTATATAACGAATAGTGCATGAAGATGAGAAGTAAAGATGTTGACAGATTAAATGCTATTGAATGAAGAAATAATAATGTGGATTAAATAAATAGCATGTGAAGTGGATAGAAAGTTTAGTTGCAAGCAGGGCTTTATTATTGCTGTATTCATAACAAAGCAGACATTTCTTCAATAAGGTCATGTCAAAGTACAGGATAAAATGTATTACATTTAATAGCAGTTGCACTGTTAGATGTAATGAAATGATTCAGCTTGTTATTAAGATTACACATGCAGATGTGATAAATGAGTATAATATAATAATGGTTAGTACAAATATCATGGTTTTAAACTGCTTAAACATTATCAACAATGCAATGTTGTTTTTTTCCCTCTGTCTCTCTTCCTTTCACTCATGAGTGTTAACCTTGTACAAAGCAACACATTTATAAATATTATAGTTTCATGGTTATAAATTCAAAAAGAATTAAGTATAAGTAATATAGGAGATTTTGTTAAAGTTTCATGTCAAGATTGATGTCATATGGTGAAGATCACCTCACATGGCTAAAATACAATGTGATTTATTTATATGCACTGTCAGAAATGGTTCCATCGAGTTTATATAGTGCAAGTTTTAAATTCATGTTTGATCGAGTTACTTTAAAATTATGTTATTGTTTATACATTATCATTATATGATTAAAGCAGAAGCTAATTGTGGTGTAATTGGTGTGTGAAAGGGGTAAAATGGATGGTTTGGTTAAACCATTAACCAAACCTGGAACATTATGTTCCATGTTTGTATGTATATATAGTTACTGATTTCAGAAGTCATTAGCACAAGTTTTTGATTCATCCATAATAAATAATTTCAAGAGATACTTTAAGCAATTACATATGAGATGTATTATAGATGTTCTAAACATAATCCAGTTGTATGATGCCTTATAAATGCTTATCGTTAAATGTCAATGGTTTAAATAATAACATAAAAAGAGCTGGTTTGCTAAAGTTTTTCAGAATGCATAAAGCACAGATAATTTTCTTGCAAGAGACCCATTTATTGAAGAAAGATTTTCTGCATTTCTCCTTTAAGGGTTATACAGTACTTGTTGATTCTTGTTATAAGTCCAAAAGAAGAGGCGCATTTTCAGACAAAGATGGAATGTTAAGTCTAGTGGTGCTGGAAATAAATAAAAAATGCTACACACTGGTAAATTCTTATTGGATACCTGGGTTAGGAACTAAATATGTAAATAAATATCTAGATATCATTACATTACATGCAATGGGAGAAATTATATTGGTGGGAGATTTCAATTGCTTATTAACATATAAAGACACTTTCTAGAAGCAGTAAGATTAAATTAACAACACAAGCTAAGAAACTAAATAATTTTATTGGCTTAATGAATTTCAGTGACATATATAAATTAAGAATACAAAATGTACTTAACTATACACACTATTCATTCAGATTTGGCACACAGACAAATATTGATAAGATTTTTGTTTCAAATAGCATTTATTCAAAAATAAGTGATTTTGTGATAATGTCATGTCCACTTTCTGACCATAATGCCCTTTTTTAGTTTGGCTGTGAAGAATGATGATTTGATAATTTTACAAAGAATTCCAGCATATATAACAAAACTAAAAGGCTTTAAAGAATGGATTTTAAAAGAAATAGATACATTTGTAGAAATCAACAATAATGGAGAGGTATCAGACATCATATTGTGGGACACATTAAAAGTTTACCTATATGGTAGAGTTAAAGCTTGGCACTTTCAAAAAAGAAAGAAATGGGATAAAGAACTTTCAGAACTACAGACCAAAATAGACAAGTTAAAACTAAATTTGAAATTAAATGATAAAGCAGTACATAAAGAAACCTGAAATACTTAGAAATACTAAATCATAAAATTGCTATAAACTTAGAAAAACTAAACTTACAATCTAATTCTGTAAACCCTAGACATTTACATAGCGTGGCTATCAGATCCAAGCAAATCAATAAACCAAATCATATAAATGAAATCAAATATAGAAGTAATAGCTCAGTTAAAAGAACAACTGATCTAAATGGTGCATTTGAAGCATTTAAAATGCATTATAGTTCAATTAATGACACACACTCACCTCTAGAGACAGATAATATAGTAGATACATTTCTTCAAGAGAATATAAATACTAAATTATCAAATTAACAAAACAATATGGTAAATAAACAAATAACATTAACAGAAGTAAAAGAACAAATTAAAAACATGAAGGACAATAAAGCCCCAGGACTAGATGGGATAATCCCAGAAATATATAAGATTTTTCCAGATTACATAATAAAGATCTTGATACAACACATACACAACACAGGACACACACAGAGGAGGAACAAACTTGAAAAAAACTTTGATGAAGAACTGAAACACACAGCGCTCGTCATAGTAACACTATGCTTCTTCAGGTGTCAGGTAAAGATCTTATTAAATACCTTTTCTATGGTTAAACAAGAGTTAACGATTCCCCCTTTTGGAAGTACTCCATAATTTCTCCTATTCTGAAATAAGCAAAGATCCTAAATTGTGTGCATCCTACAGACCTATTTCATTATTAAACATTGATTATAAACTTTTTATGTCCATCTTGGCTAAGAGACTAAAGCATATGCTACCTAATTTAATACATTATGACCAAGCAGGTTTTATCTTACATAGGAAAGTACATGATAATATTATTAAATTATTATCTTTAATTATCTTTAATAGATATTGTGAACAAAAACAAAAAATAATTAACTGTTATAAGTTTGGATATTGACAAGGCGTTTGACTCCATTAGTTGGTCATATTTGGAAAAACAATTTAACGGATATAATTTTCCCTCAGATTTTACTAACTTAATACTGAAAATATATAATGAATCAAAAGCATATGTTAAAATTGGTTCATGCGTATCACCTCCAGTAAGAATTCAGAAAGGGACTAGACAAGGATGCCAGATGTCCCCATTACTATTCGCCCTATAAGTCAAACCTTTTGCTTCATACATTAGAAATGGCACAAACATAAAAGGATTTTACATAAACGAGGAATACTGTCCAAAAATCCAGTTATTTGCAGATGATATTTTATTAACCTCCAGTGATATAGACACTTCTATACAATATATTATAAATGCTATGAATCAATTTGGAAAATATCAGGACTAAAATTTAACCAAACTAAAACCAGAACATTATTAATCAATAAGAAAATAAATAGAAAACTACTAAAGTATAATACATTTAATTGGGATTAGTATACAAAAACATGGACAGAGACTATTAAATTAAATTATACCGATCTATTAGCTACAATCAGTGATTTAACTAAGAAATGGAGCAAAATGTTTTTTTTACTATGGAAGACAGCCACACTTTAATAAAAATGGTTATTTTTACCTAAAATCTTATTTTACACACAATCACTGATTTTACCCCCACCTAAAAATTCTTTAAACAAATAGATTCTTTACGACTTAAGATTTCTTTGGTTTCCACAAAAACAAGAGTAGCATACAAATGGTGTGTAAGAGCCTGGAATAGTAATGGAATTGGATTTCCTAATATGGAATTATACTTCAAATCTGTTATTATCAACATAATTTTACATTGAATAATGTATATATATATATATATATATATATATATATATATATATATATATATATATATATATATATATATATATACCTCTAGTTGGAAACAACTACATGAGATCCATATAATTGCCAACAGAAATGTTGAATCCCAATTTAATGACTCATTTGGAATCAGCAAAATATACTGGATACTTCGTGAGTATTGTCTATATAATAAGAGATTTAGCCATTTTTCATATGGTATAAATCAAATATTTTACATATTCAAAAACATAATAGATAATTATAACCTAAAACAAACACTTGTTCTTATATTTCCCATAGCATACCCTGCAGATTGTTTGGATTCTTTTAATATTAATAGAATGTTGAACTTAACAGAAAATGACTTAAAATTATGGCACCAATTTATAGATAAAAAGAACATTCAATCAATGAACTTTCTTCTAGGCAGATTTAATGTTTGCCAAGATAATTGGCTGTGTCTTCAATCATTACGGCAATTTATTGAAGGCAAAGTGAGAGTATTAATAAATCTAAAAACTGATGTTATACCAAGGTTGTTACAGCTGTTCATTTTATGCAATTCAATGAACATTGAACAGAAACTGAGCATATCACCTATATACAAAATCTTACGAGATGACCTGCTTACATTTGACCCAGTGTTTTGGAATTATTCAATGAAAATTAATGGAGAACCTTTATCAAATGAAAATAATAAACACTTACTAAAATAAATTAATAACACCTTATCATCATTATACTGGAAATGCATATACCTGGAAATTTATCCATATACATTTTTATACCCCACACAAAATTAAACTCACAACTAAAAGTAAAGACAGTAAATGTTGGAGATGTGAAATTCTTGATGCCAATTGGGTTCATATGTTCATCGAATGTAAAACTCTCACACTTTATTGGAGTGATTTTAGACATTTTGTAAAAGCTTTGTGTTCAGATAACTGTCAAATCACTAGTTCTTTGATATTATTTAATGTACCTACCCCACATCAATTACCTGTACTCTGGGCAATTTTAGCAATTGCTAGAAAGATTATTACATTGAAATGGAAGCAAAAGCAAGATCTTATGTTTTCAAGTTTATTACATTAGCAAAATCTGTATGTAAAAAGGAAATGCAAATCATTTGTTATAGAACATTTAATGTAACACATAAAAGAATAGCGTGGCAAAAACTGCTAAATTTATTAGATGAATATTGATAAGTATTCATGGCTAAAGTAAATGTTTGTCATGGATGATTTTATATAGTGTAAATAGTTATTTATTCAGTATCTATTGTATGCTTGAAATATTTTGATTGTTCATGTTTAATAGAAAAACAAAATAAAAATGTTTTGGAAAAAAAAAGAATGAGGAATTTTGAAAGTAGTCTGAAAATTTTCAAAATGCTGGCACTTATGTTGAGGCAACTAAAAGTACAGCTAATAGTAACCAGATTAAGGGACGCAATAGCAGGTAAGTTAAAAACAGACTACAGGAAAATAGAAAATATAGTAATAGAATATTATAGAAACCTTTACAGTAAGGATGAAACATTAAATAATCAATAACATGAGGTAGGTGCTTATTTAAGAGGCCTTGACCCCCCACTGTTAACTGAAGAAGAAGAGTAAAACTTAATTAGACCTATAACAGAGATGGAGATAAAGGAAGCACTTAGAGACATTAAAACAGGGAAAGAATGAGACTAGTTGGGAAACCATGGCGTACTGAAAAATGAAAGAAAAGGACCTAGTAGAGATAAAAAGATATTTATTAAAGGTGTCTTAACTGGGAGGGAGATACCATTCATAGCAGAAAGAGGCAGTAAGAGTACTAATTACTAATTTAGAAGGAAGGTCAAAACCCAACTCACCTGGACTCTTACAGACAAATATCAATACTCAGTCATGACTATAAGGTTTGTATGGCTGTATTAGCCAACAGACTAGCAGGTTTAAAAGGAACACTGGTACAGGATGATCAGTGTGGGTTTATTAGAGTAAGATAGACATTTGATAACATAATGAAAAAAATAGTTATACAAAGAGATGCTGAGTCCATGAAAACACCATTGCTAATAATAGGACTGGATTCTGTGCAAGCATTTAACAAGAATAAATTGGAAATTCCTATTGAAAATGATGAAGGGATCCAACTTCCCTGAGACATGGGTAGACTTGATCTCCTGACTCTATACAGGTGTGGAAGCTAGAATTAAACTCGATTAGGGGGCTAAATGCTTGATTTGAGTTACCTAGAGGAACAAGACAGGGCTGCCTGCCCTTCCCTTCTATTTACCTTGTACTTGGCAAAAGTAGTCAGTTATATACCTCCATCCGAGATAGTACATAAATTCTCTATTTTGTGGGGGCATTGTAAAATGAAGTATTTAGAAATAATGTTAATAAGTGACTCTGATAAAGCAGTGAGGGAGGTGTGGGAGGGAAAAAGGATAAGCTAATTAAAAATTAAGACAGTGGAATTTAATGTTTATAGAACTGGACAACAAAATTTGTGAGATAAAAATGTTTCTGCTACCACTGATATATGTGATATATGTAGGACAGGCATATGTGTTTATATATATATATATATATATATATATATATATATATATATATATATATATATTTGTATATGTATAGATAGGTTTACATACATTTTACCAAATTACACATTTTTACAGAAAAATATTGCCTGAAATAATTGAGAAATGTGTCTGAATGTTTAAAATGTTGAATTAATGTAAACACGATGATCAACATTTGCACATTTTCGGTTTTAAATTAAATAAAATAATGAACTGGTCACAAACCCAATGAGTGGTTAAAAATAACTAAAACAAATAAAAAATTGCTATGGTGTAACAAAAAGACAAACAACAAAGCTTTTTAGCATAACAAAAACTTTAATCCACGTTTTCATCAAATGACTTCATCAGAATTTATTTGATTTACATTTTTGTTTTTCTTTTTCTTTTTAAATGTGAAATTCCACATAAACGAATGCCATGCTTTGTTTGTTTAAGTTTAAAGTCAATTCCAGTGATAAATGATACGACATTATGAGCATTCATTTAAGTGCATTCGAACTAATAAAAATTGATGGAATGCATTTCTGCTAAGTGAATGCAAACTGTATAGATATACATATATAAAGTGTTGTTATCGCCTGGGGCTTTTGCATTTGATGGTTGTCACTTAAATATTTTAAATCAAAGCTTAACTTTTTTGTCATGGGGTGAGACAGACTCTTAAAAACTGCTAGCCACTTGACAGATTCCTTTTGTCGCAAGGACATGGATCTGTGTCTTGGTAACTCAGTCAGTCTACTACTGTGCTGCAGAAAGAGAAAGTTATCTCAGTGATTTTGGTTTTGACTTCAGCTTCCCTTTCACCTCTGTCACTGATGAGTGATTTCACTGTGGCCATCTCATGTTCCTCAGACTGCTCATCACTTTCTCTCAGTCCCACTGGCACTACTCCTTTGGACGTCACTAAGGAGCAGGAGGTAGGCATGCTGTGGCTGTTCAGCTGCCATTTTCAGGTAAGGGAGAACCATTCTTGCTGGGATTGGGAATAGACCGGGAAATGTTCCTTTGCTAAGCCACTCTGAGGAGCATCATTCCTGGGGAAAGACATTTCTTCAAGCCATTTTTTTTCCTGATGGTTTTCCAGAAAAAGTAGACATAAAGCTAGACAACTATCTTCATCTAAAGCAGATAAGGAGGATTGGCTGGGCTTTGCTAAAGGTTTATTTAGCACCACTGATCCATGAAAAGGGCTAGTCTTTTTCTTAGAATGTAGAGCAGGGGTGTTCAACCTTTTGGCTTACTGGAGCCGCATTGAGTGAACAGAAATTGTCTTGGTGCCACATATAAAATATATCATATAGTTAACTCTTTCTCTGCCACAGGCAACCAAGGTCAACTTCCTGGCTGTACTGTAGGTGTATTTGAACAATGAATAAATATAATAAATGCCTTATATTTGCCTTAAAATTCTAATTCTTAATCAAACAGTTAACTCTAACATCTTAGCTAATATATATTTTTTATTTTTTACAAATAAACAGATAAGAACCCTTACATTTTTATGAGATCATACCTCTTGATTTTACTGGTTACTTAAAGATGTTTTATGGCACATAGGAAAGAAGTTCTGACTGAAACACAGACAGCCTAGGTAGATTATCAGCCCAGGTGCTGGAGGAGCCAATGATGTGGGAAGAGGAATTATGAGGTAAAAGGCTGCTCCTTTTTGGAGGGAGGAGGGAGGAGAATGTGAGAACATGTTCAAGGGCACACCCAGGACACAAGACCTGGTGGTAACGCTATAGCTATGATAACAGTCATCAATCAAGTTGTTAGATGGCTGGGCATAATAATACAGGGCATATCATTATATGAGGAGGTGGCTCCCCATGGCACCCCTGTGCTGCCGCCATGTGATGTATAGCATACATGTATATCGGGGGTGAGTAGGGACACAAAGAAAAAACTCAGCTGGACAATTATTGCACTTGTGCATGCTCTGTCCACTGTTTGAACTTGGATGTTACTAGACCCTTGGGCTGAGAAACCTTCTCATTTGGAGGGATACACTCATTGTGAAAGGGGACAAATCCAAGGTAAGCTTCCAACATTGTGGGCATCATTAAGTATGTCAGAGGTATGGAAAATGCTGCAGATCTAAAGTCAGCAGTAGATGCCCAGAAAGTATCTATATAGGTTCATAGGTTCAGAGGTTCATAGGTGGGTACTAGGCTATCTGCCCGAAGGCATTTATAAGCCTAGCCAGAATGTATTGGCTTTCGCCACCCCCTTAGATTAGTTCCTTGTGCCTCTGTCCAGCAGAGCCACTGAAGTGATCCCTGAGGTAAACTTTCTGTTTCCCATCCACTCGTCAAGGTTTCTTTTGAAGAGTGTTAGCGAGGATCTCTGCCTAATGTAGATAGGGATCTTGTTCCAAAGCATGGGAAGTCTCTGGGACAGGAATCTATCCCTCCAGCATGTCCTATTTATTGTTGTGGTGAGGTTTAGATCCCTACAGCATGTGGCTCGTCCATCAATTCTGGGTTGGACATGGCCTTAAATGTCAGGCAGAGATCACCTCTGAGTAGGTGGTATGCAACCGAGTACAACTGGAGTTTCTTCAATCGAACTGCATAGGGCATCTGTATGAGGCCATTGATCCTCTTGGTCTTTCCAGCTGTTGCAGGTGTCTTGTAAGGTACATCCCAAATGGGGCATTGTACTCTAAGATGGGTCTGATGAGTGATGAGTAGAGGGGCACAATGACCTCTTTTGATCTGGATGCGAACCTTTTTGTGATTAGGTGGGCCACGTAGAAGGATTTTCTAATCACTTTGGCAATGTGATTATCAAAGGTGAGATTAATATCTGCTTGAGTCCCCAGATCCCTTATTACGTCTTCTGTATTTAGGGGACTATTACCTATGTGGTAGTTTGTGGGTACTTCGTTTTTTCCAAAGGGGATGACTATGCACTTTTTGGCATTTAGCTTGAGGCCATGATTTTGACACCAGGTATCCATCTCAGTGAGACCCTTTTGGAGGATGTCTGTATCAGCCGGAGAGTCAATTATAGCCCCTAGTTTGCAGTCGTCTGTGAACTTGGTCAGCCATAGTCCTCCTGTGCTTGCCTGTACCTCTGAGAAGTATATGCCGAACAGGAGGGGTCCTAAGACTGAGCCCTGGGGAACACCACTAGTAACCGGTTAAGAGACGGACCTAGCTCCCACAACTCTCACCATGTGGGTTCTGTCTGTAAGCTATTTGGCAACCCATCTTGTAATATAGGGGTTTATGTTCAGACTGGTGAGCTTGTCTATAATACCAGAATGGGGAATGGTGTCGAAGGCCATAGCGAGGTCCAGGTAGGCTGTGTGTACCACCTTTCCCTTGTCTATAGCCTTGGTAACTGTCTCAAAGAAGTCTACCAGGTTTAGGAGATATGATCTGCCCTTAACAAAGCCAAACTGGGTAGGGTCCAGTGTTTGGAGGTTCCCAATGTCTCTGTTAATGAGTTCCATAATGATGCACTCCATAGCCTTGCAGACCAAGCTAGTCAGGCTTATAGGGTGGTAGTTCCCAGGGTCTGTTGTGGATCCACCTTTGTGGAGCAGAATAACCGTTGCTGTGCACCACTCTATAGGGTATGTAGCCTGTGGAGAGGCTGAGTTTGAACAGTGTGTTTAGGTGAGGGGTTAGTTCGCCTTTGAGCTTGTGTTGGATACAGCCTGGGACACCGTCCAGTCCCATTGATGCTGTATTTTTGGCTTTGGAGAGGGCTATTTTAACCTGAGTGTCTGTGATTTCAGGGACTCTACATTCTTCTGGTATGGTTATGGGCCATTTTGGGGGTGAGAGGAGGATGAAGTTTGCTCTGAACCTGTCTGCCAGGATGTTGGTGATATCAGTCAGTTCAGTGTATTTTGTGCCATTCTGTACTAACTCCAAGCAGATCTGTGCATTGCCACTTAGATTCTTGACATAGCTAAAGAATGCCTTGTGGTTATTTTTGGAGTCCTTGTCAATTTTTCTTTCAAAGCTTGCACTGGATGATTTTATGAGGGATCGTAGTTTCTTGCTGATACTGATCAGGGATGTCTTCCCTTCTTGGGATTTTACTCTTTTCTGTACTAGTTTCCTCCTTCTATTGTATAGCTTGCTTATGGCACCAGACTGGTTTCCTTTTCTTGGAGGAGTGAGTCTTGGTTTTGCTTGAGATGGCATGATCCATGCATTCTTGTAGCTGCCCGTAGAATGCATTAGTAAAGGATTTTGCAGCTTGGAGAGTGTTATCCTTCAGCATGGGGGCTTTGAAACTTTCCACCTCAGTCTTAAGTAATGTGAAGTTTGATTTTGAAACGTTTTTCATGGTGGCTTTCTTGTCCGGGGTGGGGGGTGGAATATGGATATCCAAAGTGATTTGTTTATGGTCAGATCTAACCAGCAAGGGGTTGACCTCTGGTGCGGAATACCGGTCGCCCATTTTGGTGATGACCAAATCCAATATGTTGTCACCTCTGGTGGGAGTGTTGACCAGGTGAACCAAGGTGTTTGAGTTTATAAATTCTAGGAAAAGTTGGGCAAGGGAGTTAGTACTTGAGTAGTTCTCCCAGTTAATGTTTGGGTAATTGAAATCACCCAATATTTGGGTGTTTGGCAGGACCTTTATGTTTCCCAGTGTTTCCAGAAATGTGGAATGGGGGTCCTGGAACATGGTGGGTGATCTGTAGCAAGCTACAATTTGAATTGCAATTTTGCTCATTGTTAGTTGCATGTGGATGATCTCTGAAGCATCGTGCTGTGCCACTAACCTGGAGGTGTGGGTATCCTTGATGAATATGGATATGCCCCCGCCTTTTGTATTTCGGTTTGGGTTCTGTGGCCGAAATGTTTAGTATAAGTTGTAGTCTGGTAGTGCTGAGGTGCTTTCTGGAGCCTTAAACCAGGTTTCGGTTACTGCACATATGTCAGTTTTCTCCATACTGAGGAGTGCCTCGAGTGCATGCATTTTGAGGTTTAGACTTCTGGCATTGAGCAGCATTACCCTCAGTTTTTTGTTACTTGTGCTATTTACAGCGGTGGGTTTGTCTTTTGAGCCTTGCCTAAAAAAGGCACTATAGGGATTGCAAGAGCCTTGGCAAGTATTTAAAAGCCTAAGGGTGACAAGTTCAAGCCATCTCTAGCAAAGCAGCGTGACTTGTCGAGCATGTCATCCCAGGTGGACAGATACTGGATCCCCTTTGAATGACACCAGAAACTTAGCCAATTGTTGAAATTGAGAATTTTTTCTTTATACCGTGGTATCATTCTTGGTGAGGGCAGGATGCTACTCAGGGTCAGGGTCATAAAGGCCTGGGCTATGTGATCAGAGAGCTCTTCCATGTCTCTTTTCATGTACTCCAGGGAGGTATGGCTCAGGTCATTCACACCAACATGGACAATGACAGAGTCATATTTGTACTTGTTCTGGAGTGACCTGAGTGCTTGTGTTATGTGGCAGATCCTGACACCCGAAAGGCAGCTAACAGTAACTTTCTCCTTATTCAGCCTAGTGAGTGGGACGTCAGTGTGCCTGACTATAGAATCACCTGTTACTAGAATGTTGGGTATGTTATTTTGCCTTAAGGGCTGTGATTGCATGGTACACTGGTTTTGTGAAGTATGTGTTTCATGGTTTGTGTTGGGGGGTAGAGGTTGCTTGGATGTTTGCTTTGGAGGTCTCTGTTGGTTTTGCAGATTTTTATTTAGAGCCTCTGAGTATGTTTCCATGTATTTATGTGTGTTTTTTGCGGGTGCTGGTTTAATGGGTCTATGTAAGACTGGTGGTGTGATGCAAGTATTTCCCTTCTCCTCTTGACTGTCTGATCCAGTCTTGGGTTGAGAGAGCTTAGCCTCTAGTTTGGCTGTATAACTGCATCTCTCGCATGTATTAGTGTTTGGTGGTAGGAAGAGGGGGTTGTCTGTGTACATGAGGCAGTTGTAAGATTGCCTCAAAATGCCCAGATTCACCAGTAGGACTGGAGAGTACACCTGAAACTGCCCTTTGGACATGCCTGGATAGGTACAGTGAACTGTTTTACTGGATGGCTGGTAAGGTCAAAAAGAGAGCCTTGTTCTTCTGTACAGTACAGGAGGGTATAGTGCTAGGGTTTATAAGTGCTTGCTATACATTTTGAGCAAGTGCCGGGCTGAGAAATGAATGGCTTGAGTGCTTAAGTTGAATGTTTGTCTAGTTCCAAGGGTAAAATTGAAGAGGAGACTTTGTAGAGCCGGGAATAGTTTTACCCTATCTAACTGGCGCTGCCCGGCGCGCAAAACTGGGCAAATATGGTATTTATAGCAGGGAAATGAAAGAGATAGAAATTAGCCCAAAATGGCCAATAAACTACTAATTTCTGGGCTGAAACCACTCCTCCAGGGACAGATAGGCTGCTCAAAGCTCTCCTCTCTCACAGGTGAACACAGAAACTTCCTTCTATCCATGTAAGGTATGGGCAAACACAGAGATTTGTAACACAGCCCTGAATTCAGCACTAACCTGAAAACTGGACTATACTATCTTAGAAAGGTGAGAAACAAGTATATATATATATATTTTTTTTCAGAAAATAAAGCAGATACAATAACAAAGATTTTTCATATTGCCATTCTTTGCAATCATGATGTCTATTCTAAGATGCAGATTTGTTAGATAGTATGAAGACCAGAGTGATCAGTAAAACTCAAGAGATCTGCATTGGTATTTATTTGTCTGAACATAGTAATGGGTATCAGTACCATTATCAAAAGAATATGAAGTGGAATCAATTATCTTTAAACCTCCAAATACTAACTGCTTTCTGTTTGGCTATTTCTACTTCCTGTACATAAATGGCTATATTTCCAAAAAGTTGACTATAGTCCCAGAACATTTTCAAGGCATGGTACTGGAATAATTACCTATAATAAAACTCATATTCTGTGCTCTCAGTTCCAAAGGCAAAGGAAAAGTGCATCTTGAATTTTAATTATAAAACATAATCAAATTAAAATTTTTATACTTCAGTATTCACTTCTGTACAGAAATGCATCTTCTTTTTAGGCCCAATGTTACAGCAACACAAGGCATTTTATGTCATTGCTAAGATTTTTTTTTAAACTGAATGTTTTACGGAGGTAATCTATCAATATCTTATCATTCTTTGAAAATCCATACAGTTGAGAGGTACGTTAATTCAGTCCAGCACTCTCTGTGTCTCTCTCTCCCTTACACACACACACACACACACACACACACACACACACACACACACACACACACACACACACACACACACACACATGTCACAGATTCTTCGGAGTGAAATGACACAGTGGCATGAACAGAGAGATCCTACTTCAGAACAACAAAAAAAAACAAAACGGAAGGGGTGCTTTGGTGCATGTGCACATCAACGTTGTGGTTACAGGTCACTGTTGCGAAAAACAAATGAAAAAAGTGTTTTGGTGCATGCGTGCACTGAAGTTGCAGTTAAAGGTCGTGGGCCGCATGGAAGAGCTCTGAGGGCTGCAGGTTGGACACTGCTGATGTAGAGAGAAGTAGAAGAGGAAAGCATTCTCTTGGCAGGGAGGTGAACTATTTCACTTACCTCTGACCTGATGCTTGCCATATCCCTGCTTTCTCAGCACTGACCTTTATTAGAAACCTTATTTTATCTGAACAGCTCTTGACTGTTACTATCCCCTGTAAAGCAGCCAGTCTACAGTTGAAAATATGTTATTATACTCAAAAACAGGTGAATCATAGTGGGTTTATCAGCTTTTACTGCAGCATGATAGAGTACCAGTTATCTTTTTAAACCTGCATTTTGTATTTCCTCAATGGTTTCCACATTTTCTTCAGGATATAACATTAATACTGTAGCATATGCATTTGGCAATAAATTGCTGTTATTGCCAAAGGGGAGGAGGCATACTTATTTTTTTGTTACCAAATAAGTCTTTTAGTCTGCTTCCTTTATCATTAAGAAGGATGTTGGCAGAAGGACTTAGTTGCAATACTCTGTTAGCATCTATGTGATTGAGTGCTGGCTCTGCTATGCAGTTTTATAGAGAGACACAATCTTCTCCTCTACTGTGCAGAGCCTGCCTGGCTGTCTTGTGGCTGGTGACAGAGAATGTAGCTCAAGAAAGGTATTGTTGAAAGTATTTTCAAGTTCCTGTAATACAGTTGTGATTATGCCTGGTTGAGATTCTTAATTTCCCAGCATTACCAAGTATCCTTTTTGACAGTTAGAACATTTTTTTCCTAAAATTAATTTTTTTTTATTAAATTGAGATCAGCTCATAGATTGTTAGCTCCACAGGTTCTTACTAGGCTTATGGCCAAAGGAGACCATCAAGAAATTTTGCCACATTGCTCACAAGGTTCTGTCCTGGGACCTCTCTTGTTCGGTATTTACTTTTCTGAGGTACAGGCCAACGTGGGAGGACTATGACTGCAAACTGGGTGCCATAATCGACTCTCCAGCTGACACAAACATCCTTCAAAAAGGTCTCGCAGAGACGGATAACTGGTGCCAGAGCCATGGTCTAAAGCTACATGCCAAAAAGTGTATAGTCATACCCTTTGGCAAAAACAATGTGCCCACAAATTACCACATAGGTGGTAACTCATTAAGTACAGAGAAAGTAATTAGGGATCTGGGGACCCAAGTTGATAGCAATCTCTCCTTTGACAACCACATTGCCAAAGTGGTTAGAAAGACCTTCTACATAACCCACCTCATCATGAAAGGATTCACATCTAGATCAAGAGAGGTAATCGTGCCTCTTTATTCATCCCTCATTAGGCTCATCATAGAATACAATGCTCCTTTGGGATGTACCTTACCCGACACCCGCAGCAATTAGAAAGACCCCAAAAGTACCTCACCAGGAGGATCAAGGGACTCAAACAGATGCCATATGCTGCTCGGTTAAAAAAACTCCAGCTCTACTCAGTTGCATACCACCTACTTCGAGGCGATCTATGCCTGACATATAAAGCTATGTCCAACCCAGAATTAATGGACATGTTCCACCTCAGTAAATCTAAATCCCATAGAGCCACGCACTCGAGGGACTTGAACCTCAGCACAGAAATAAATAGAACATGCTGGAGGGACAGATTCATAACCCAGAGGCTCCCTTCGCTCTGGAATAGAATTCCAATTCATGTTAGGCAGAGCACCTCACTGAGTCTCTTCAAGAAGAATCTAGATGAGTGGATGGGGGATCGTAGGTTTGTCCCGGGGATTACTTCCGTGTCACTATTAGACAGAGGCACAGTAAACTAAACTTTAAAAAGGGCACAGTATACTCAAATCAAGGGGTGGCGTAAGCCAAACACAATCAGGCTAGGCTTATAAATGCCCCAGGGCAGATAGCCTAGTATGAACCTATGAACCTATGAACCTATAAACTAGCAGTGCCCTCCATTAAGATGTTCTCCGTATATCCCTGGTGAAAATTTGAGATCACCAATCTAGTCATCCAAAATAGTTTTAAAGGTTGCTGTGTAAGTACTCTCCTTAATAGGTAAGGGAAACCTGTTCCATTAATAGGGGATACATTGGGTTAGGTATCTGTCACACTATCTAGTGTTGTTAATGTGATAGCATAGGTTTAGGTCTCAAGGATGGGCATTTGTATTACCACTTTTTCTGCTTAGGGGGAGTTCAAACAATTTCTGCATCATTCATTGCTTAGAAAGCTAAGTGGAGATCATCCCTCAGGAGTCTGTAAGACACTGAGTAGAGTGACAGAGCTTTTAGTCTATCAGAGTAGCTAAGAGCAGAAGCATAGATAGGGTAGGGTGAAGGGGACAGCTGCCTTGGGTGCAGTGTGTTTTCGGGTGTGATCCTCAAAAGCCAATCTGTAGAGGTAGTACATTAACTTCCATAGCAAAACCCACTATGTGCTCTTAACTTCAACGCTTCATGAGAGCTGTAACTTGTAAAAACCAGTTTGCTGCAGTTTTAAAACACAAATATTTTTTTTTTTTTGCTGTTTCAGATGAAGAGTGCATTAAATTGGGCCTTGTGCTAGGATCTTGGATACAGGTGAGGCATGACATGTCAGAGAACAGACCTTTTTTACTTATTTATATTTTTGCTGCTTATCTTAAAGTTGAAGGGCACCAGGAGCCAACTTGGAGTGTAGCACTGAGTACTAGATGAGGAAATATTGAAGTCTCTCAAGCTGGTTTAGGGGCTTGGTAAGGTACATGCTGACATCCCAAAGGATGTATTATATTCAGAGATAGGCCTAAAAGGGATAAATAAAGTGGGACTATAACTTCTTTAGACCTTGAAGAGATACCATGAAGGATAATGCTGTGCAAGGTAAAAGGATTTTCTAACTCCATATAGATGCAGTGGTCATAGCAGAGTCTGTTATTAACTTACTTATGCAAGACCTTGGTGAGTGTATCAAATATAAGTGGAAAGTTATCTCTGTGGTAAGCAGTAGTGCTGCTAGGTTACCCAAAGGAAACTATACTGCATTTCCTGATGTTGAGGGTAAGGCTATGATTAATACACCAAACATGTGTTTGGTACAGACCTTGCTGGAGAATTTGAGTATCAGAATGGGGTTTGATAACCACCCCCAGTTTGCAATCACCATTAAACCTGGTTAACCATAGGCCTTTGAGATCAACTTTTCTGTCACAGAATTATATTCCAAAGATTAGAGGACCCAGGACTGAGCCTTATGGAACACGAATGGCATTTTTCTGTCTAGAGCAAATACTTGCAAGATTAACAATACAGGTGCTGTCAGACAGCCAATTACCAATCCAGCAAACTACATACGGGTTAATTTTGATTTGGAAAATATGCTTGGCTGTAGTTTCTCCAACTTTGGTTAGAATATTTTTTTTTTACTTTTTTTTTGTGCCAGTCATGAGTTAGACTTAAGTCCTACAGTTCCACTATCTGCCAAATGTACTCTGATAATATGTGAGAAGTGGAATTCCAAAGGTTAGGAAGAAAGTAATTCCTAGTTGCTGGACTATTTTTCAAAACAGCTGAACAAATACAGGGTCTCCCTACTGGAATGTAGGCTGTTATGCCTGCTGTAATCCCCCTCCCATTACTGGTAATGCTAAAGGACCACAGTTCGGGGAAGGGATCAGCTGGGCAGCAAGGACTAACAGCAGACTAACAGCTAGAAAAGAATGACCATTGATTAGCCAGCATGCAAGTCAGTCACAAGTTAGAACTCTCTGCAGTTCTTCCCAGTGTGCAGAGCCGGCCTCAGGCATAGGCCAACTAGGTGGCCACCTATGGCGCTGCTCTAGTGGGGGCGCTTTTCCATTATTTATTAAGTGTAGGTAGACCAGGATGGGGGCACCAGGTGGTGTGGTGGTGGTGGTGGGGGTGCTGTGGAACCGTTTCACCTAGGGCACCAGTTGACCTAAGGCCGCTCCTGCCACTGTGATAACCAATCCCGGTGTTTGCTATGATGACAGTTTAAAGGCATACATAACCCAGTCTCAGTATTCTTATTATATGGATGCTCTACTGAAAAAAATATACATATATTTTTTTAAATAACACATTTATTCAATTAACACTTGTGACACAAAAAAACTTACATTTATATAAAGTAGAAAAAAGATATTAAGAAGTTCACATTTACAGCCATTATTCATCACACATATTCTTCTATAGACTATAATCAATCCAGCATTACATAAATTGTTCAATTCCTGCATTCTGTTAACTCAATCAAGCCTATAATGCCTTTTTGTATACTTTCATTTCATACCCATAGCTCCTTATGGTGTCCCGAACTTTTTTTGGGTCTGACTTCATTTACTAAGTGACTTACCAACCAATAATAGACAATATTAGAAAGTGCAAGGAGTTATTAACAAAATGACACCAACATTGTTAATGTAGGATGCCCCACACAACAGAAATTAATTACTGTTCATCATTTATTATTCATATTTTTATATTTATGGTTATATTGTCATAATTGAGGGCCCTACATGTCATTGAGGGGTATGGTGTGATATGCCATGGTGGGAGACAGGAGGATTCATTGCTGATATCCATTTATATCACACTATACCTGATATATTGCTAGCTGTCTGTTAGTAATTATGAAAATAATACTTCCACATGTGCTTAATACTTCAAAAAACAAGTGACTTACAAACTGTAGCATGACATCAGATGAAATCTTACATACTGTGCAAGAAAATGTTCTTTCAAATTTGCTCTGTAAGTTGCAAATCTTGAGAACTATTCAATGTTTTTATATAGCTTATTATACAATTAAGCATGTATTTTCATGTTTCTGTAAATATCTCAATAAACATGCACACATAGAGGAATTTCTTGTTGTTATGTGAAAATGTATGTCTAGTTATCCTAAATCACTGCAAAGTATACTTCTGACTAATAACACTGTCATTTGTACAGTTTAAATAGGTTTTGTTGTTCACAAAATATTTACTTTTGTTTATGTTATCATTTTTGAGTTTATTTTCCAGAAAATGTTCTGGAATGCAAGATGTGTGTAGACTGCTAGAGGTGTGACAATCCATACCACTTAGTTGTAAATGAGTTAAACCTCATTCCTCCTCCAAAGCATTTTCTGCATGTACTGTTCCTACAATTTCCATTTTTTTCTATGCAATTTGCTCCAACTTTTATTTAAATATCCCACTTCTAGTCATTTTATCTCTGTTACAATATTCACTACTTCAAATGCTGTTGGTTTAGACTTGGATTTCCATTTTCTAGTAATTGTTTTTTTGGCACCCACCAGAATTAAAATTAATAGGCCTTAGTATGTCTAGGCAATCCAGATCCTCTATCCCAGCTTAAAAAATTATTTCCTTAGTTACACTCATTTGTTCACCCAGTATTTCTGACAGAGTACTCTCTAGGGAATTAAATCTGCTAACTCATTACACTTCCAAAACATATTCTTCCAGCTACTTCTTTCTTCCCCATCACACTTCCGACATTTGCCATCCACCTGAGGAAAAATTCTTTGTAGTCTGAGTTATAAAAATACATACGCAAACACTTCCAAGCAAAAATCCTTCATCTTCTAGACTTTGTTGAATTGTTGCATATTTGGGAGCCATATGTGTCTTCCCATTGTTTCTATGTGAGTTGCTTATTTAATCTCACTTCCCAATCTTTTCTAACCTCGTCTGATTGAGTCATTTAGTTATCGTGCAATATTTTATATGCCTTAGTAATTATCTCTTTTTAATAGCACCTTCTGTTCTAGATACAACTAAAAGCTCTACCACTGCAGGTCTTTCACTTAGGATTCCCCTGTATCTTTCTTTTGGATATACTCTGATATCAATCCATGATAGGGAAGGTAATCACTAGCTTACAATCCAAATGTCTTCTTGACCTCTTCCCATTCTGTTACCTTTCCCTCTCTAATTATTTGTTCCCAATATCTTGGTTACTTTATCAGTTTCCTCCAGTAAATTCTAACTCCCTCTTGCCTATTCTTTGTACCCCAAATTGCAGTCATCCCAATAGGCTGAATCTCATTTCTCCTTTCTTGGCTTAGTTGATATTTCCATAAAGTAGCTGAATGTATTCTAATATTCTGTATGACTGCTGTTATTGTCCTTAAGGATCTGCATCCACAATCTCATTCACTCCTTATTTCGTGAATTTCCCCCCTGGCCTCCTGTTCATCATCATCCCTTTCCACTTTGAATTGAAGCTTCCTGCTTGTGTTTATGTGTAAGAACCTTAACTGTGTAGCTCTAAAATGTCCCTTCAAATCAGGTCATCCTAAACCACATTTTTCTATTGGAAGGATCATCTTATTCCGCTTGACTCTTGCCCTCTTCCCCTCTCAGATAAATTCCTTCAACTGTTTATTAAGTACTAGCCACAACTACTCCTCTGGTGTAGTTTTTTTGATGAAAATATGCCTGACCTCTGTATAAAACTAAAGGGAGTATAAACATTTTTAATGCTTGTATCTTTCTATCTATATCCACAGACAAGAGCGTTTCAGTTTCTCAATTTTTGTATTATCTTTTGTTTAGTCTCCACCCATATATTCTTAGCTGCTATAAAAGAATCCTTTATAACCCATATTCCTAAATACTTCATTTTATCATGTCCCTATAAATATGGGTATTGCTGAACCAATTCATGTGTGTGTACATAGTTTATACCTATAACCTTTGTTTTATCTTTATTAATTTTATATCCTGAAAAAAATTTTGGAACTCTCTCGGAATGTTCCACAACACTAAGATATAATTGGGAAACTCGAACACAATCACAAACAGCAAACTTCAAAAAGAACGCCAGTGATAAATCCAATGACTTAAAAATACGGACACGAATCTGATTATCATGCCAACTATATCCTTGAATTTCTGAGGTCCTTATTTTCTTTGCCAATGGTTCTAAATATAATACAAATAAATGGGAAAAAGGATGCCCCTACATATTTCCTCTGTTCAGACACAACTTATCAGAGAGGAGCCCACTCACTTTGATTTTGCCTCTGATCCCTCACATATCCTTTTAATTTTCCTTATTATTGTATCAGGGAATGCAAATGCTTCCACTGCCTATTTCATAAAATCCCAGCTTACTCTTTCAAATGCTTTCTCTTCATCAAGACCCACCATCAACAGACGTATTTTCTTACATTCTACCTCCCTCTGGATCATTACTGTTCTAATAATGTTGTCAAATGTATCCCTTCCCTCTAAAAAGCTACATTGATTCATATCTATTAATTTTGGCAACACCTTTGCCATTCCTTTAGCCATTATAGACATAAACACTTTATAATCATGGTTTAAAATTAAAATGGGTCAATAAGAAGCTGGATCTTATGGGTCTTTATCTTCTTTAGGTATTACAGCTACCACAGTTTTTTTTCAGGATGTTGGTGCTTCCCTCCTTTTAAAATATTGTTAACTAAACCTTCCAGATCTTTATCACCTTTGTCCCTCATAGTTTCCAAACTTTCAATGGAATACCATGTATTGCAGGAAACCTTCCTGCAGATTGTATATACATGACTGCTTTTAATCCCATCTCCTCCTGTCTTAACTGTTAACTGTTCAGCCTCATCTACCTCTAACATTGACATATTTAAGTCTTCTATAAATATTTCCATTGATGCTTTTTCTTGATTTTTTCATTTCTCTGCTTTATACAAATTTTCATAAAATGTCTGAAATATTTCTAATACCTCTACAGGATATCTGGTTATTTTTCTTGTTATAATTTTGGCAACAACCCATTCTACTTTCTGTTGCTTAAGTTGTTGTACTAAAAGTTTTTGTGCTCCACACATTATCAAAAAAAAGTTGCTTAAGTGCAATCTTTCTAAACTCATCCATATTATTAAGTTGCTCCCTTATTTTCTGTTTAGCACTCAGCAGTTGAAATACTTTAATTTTTGTCAGTCCCTCTAAATAATTATTGTCACTTCTTAATCATATCTCTTTCTCTTTTATTTTTAACCTGATTATTAAACTCCACATTAATTTTATCCCACTTGCTAGCTATAACCTTTGGAGTACTTTCTATCTTCCCTAACATCCACTGCATATTCCTTAAATTCTTCTCTTTTTAACAGGTAGGCCGGGAAGTGCCAGTATCTCATTTTTGTTCATTACTATGCATTTTTGTCTTAGTTATTATTAGCACATGATCTGAAATAGTTATTGAATGTGTCAAAGCTGTCAAATAAATGCACATGTTCCTTTGAAATGCAATTTCTGTCTAGTCTAGACAAGTTATTGTACCTTGGGGAATAATATGTAAATTCTCTCGAGTTCTACTACTGAATTTATGTGTTCCATACCAAATATTTTCACAAATTTCTTCAGAAATCTATCCTCTTTTGTTATAGTTTCCCTTCTAGATACCCCAGATCCATCCTCATTGTTGCAAATCAAATTCTAGCCCTCACTTATAAATACTATTTCCTGCTGAAAGCTGATTATTTCTCCCAAAATGTTTCTCATCTCAATAATAGTAGTTTTAGCTGGAATTTAAATGTGTGCCAGCGTATTCCTTCTCCCTTGCTAAATATACCATTATTACCTTTTTCCCTGTTCTGTCACTACTGCAGCTCCTCTAGCAATTAACAGAAGCACTCCACTTTTCCTTTTCCCTGATATTCTGCTAAATATTCATCCTGAAATCTTTCTTTATCAAATACACATGGTTTTTCCCTCTCCTGAAGTATTTCTATTTGTACTCTGCATTTATTTATATAATTAAATATTCTTTCCATTTTTTCTATACCTGTGAGAACGTTCACATTCCAAGATTATATGGAAAGTGTCGCCATTATGATAAAAAGTCATTATTCCTACCTATTATGTACAACAGCTTTTTAATGTCAATTTCCAGCTTTTGCGATACATGCATCCACTAATGTTTGGCTGGTTGATCCTTTATACAATTTTTTATAATTATCTGCCTTTGTACCTATGTCACATTTTATAAGACTGTTTGTTTTAATGAAAACCCTCAAAAAATCCCCAGAACACCCCTCATAGCCCATTAACTTAAATTAATTAATACAAACACACAAAACTATGTACTTCTGCAAATAATGAAGTTTAAACCTCTTAATAGGAACAGTTGTCACAAACAGACAGCTGCAAAAACAGGCCTGATATAACATAAAGTTAAGGTTATCCATGTTAAGACACACATTGCTCCTTGTGCTCCTACTTACACTAATTGTTGTCTGTTCTTTTTTATCTTTATTCCTTTCTTAGATATGAAAAACAACTTGAGCATTTTCAAAAAGCATTGACTTTTAGCCTTGAAGAAACAATTTCTTCGGCTTTTTTACTCTGTAATCAGCTTATCTTCATGGGAACATACATAAAAATGTACCCATCAACTGCAGGCTTCTAAAACATACTGAATCATTTATTGCTAAAGGAAACATTTTCGTTGCATTCAGTGCTCTCTTATTTACTTGTTTCCACTTAACATTTGTTATTAAATTTAAGCAAGGGTCTTAATCCAGACATTCACCTATGCAAAAGTAAGATAAAAAATATCAGGTGTGCATATATTATGATCTGTGTAGTTTTGTACTCCACCCCCACCTGAACAAATTAAGTTTATAAACTATTAACTTAATCATGCCTTTTCTAGCATTTTTTTTATTTTTCCATTGTAATGCCTACATGTCATAATGCAAAAAAAGAAGAAATAAAGAAAAAGGCATCTGTTAACTTTAGTATCTTTATCATATACAACTAAAAATGCTTTACTATAAAACATGCAATTTATATCATGAAAACTTGACTGAAATACTGTTAAGAATAGAAATAGTTTTACTTGCAGTTACTCTTTTCCTTCCTCTTCACTTCCCTAGCATCATTCCAAACATGAATGACATGAAGTGAGACAAATGCCTTTCATTTCCCCACAAGTTTAAGAAAATCAATAAAAGCCCATTCCTTCCACTTTTTCTTGTACAGCTGTATTTCACAGATTCAATCAATGCTTTTTAATCTCATTTATTCACCAGTTCCCATGTTGCTGGTATTCTTCCTGTTGATCTCCATCTCTCGATTCCAGACTCTGGTTCAATTCCATGGTTCTCCTTATTCTTCTAGTCAACTCCTGCACTTCTCTCTGTCTCTCAGGCATTTTAATGGGCAAAGTCTCTTCATGTGCTTTATTCTCAGAAGAATGAAAATCAGAGCCTCTTTATGCTTGATGGCTTACTTTTTGTTGGACAATCTTTTGTATTTCCTCCTTAGCCTGTTCTGTGTCAACAAATTAAGAAAAAATATTTTGAAGTCAGCTGAATACAGCATCTTGAATCTCATAGCTGCTTCGCAACATTCCCTGATTACTAGAATACATTTGTGTCTTTTCTGACTGGTGTACAGTGAATAATCATTTTCCACATACACTCTGCTGTCTCCAACTTTTAATATTTTGCCCTTATGTCACAGTTTTGTCAGGATTAATTCTTTCTGCTGGTAAGATTGCATCTTTACTAATACAAGTCTTGGCTGTTTTGTCATGGTCGAGTTTGGACCATACATATGATGTGCCCTTTCAATTAATAAATCCTGCTGTGTAATACCAGTCTAGTTGCCTATTTGTGCCTTCATAAAATCAATACAGTCTATTCCTTCCAGTTTATTACAGAAGAACATATGAGGTTTTCTCCTATGTGCTCTGTCGTCTAATTCTATCATTTTTTGAAAATATATTCTTGAGCAGTCTCACACTCAGCCAACCTTTTCTTGGGTCTATATCAGCTTATTGAAAGCTGATAACATTGAATGCTAGTTGATTGACCTTTAAAGGTCGAACAACCAAAATAGCAAAGACACGGAACAGCGATTTTTTTCCCAGGGAAAAATCGCTGGGCCATTGTCGGTTTGCCATTTCCTCCACTGTGGTGCGATCCCGGAGTTAGCATATTTATGTACATGGGGGTCATAGCCCCCCACATCAGGGGGTGTGGGAGGAGAAGTCCCCCCACTTTATGTTATTTTATTTATTTATTTATTTTTGCAGAACAGTGATTTTTATTCCCTTGGAAAAAAATCACTGCTCCTTGTCTTCGCTATTTTGGTTGTTCAGCCTTTAGTAGTCGATCAACTTGCATTCGATGTTAGCTTTTGATAAGCTGATATAGACCCCCTTTTCTTCATTTCATCCTCTGATTTTTGCAGTTTTATTATCTCAGTAAAATATCTGTTTAAAGTATCTTCCACTTTTCCAGCCTTTTATTATTTGAGTTGATATATTGCTATAGTGTTTCATTTATTTTACTCATCTGTGAACACATTTAACTTATATTTTCCTCTAGATTATGGAAGCCATGACTTGCTCCAAAGCTGGAGCTTGAATTGCTTTTTTTTTTCTGAACAGCCACAAGATTCTTCCTAGTCGTATTTTCTCTTCACCTTTTCCAGTTCCTTTTCTTCCGGGTTCTCATACCTTCTAACTTGCTGGCATTCAGACAGTAGACGTACTAGACATTAATCAAATTTACTAAAGTGAGAGAGTTCCTGGCCCTTGTTTTTCAGTTTCCTTTTACCACAAAGGGAGAGCTGAAGTTAAGCTGTTGATTGGTGTGCAGTTATCTCAGAAGTCCTCCTGAAAAAAAAATATACTGAGGCTTTTTTATTAGTAGTGTTCTTTTAAGAATGTTCCTGATAAGACTTCATAATCTGTTTATCTCACAGGTATTTATATATAATTGTAATATTAACAGCACTCAGCACCATGTATCCAGTAGGTGTCAATGACATTTGTGTGGGCAGGCAGAGTTGGCCAGTTTAGCCAGCAATCCAGAGTTAATTAGTGATTTTGTGGGTACTTTGGGAATGATGTGGAGCATAAATGGGAGGAAACAGAGATGAATGAATAGTGATAACTGCCTCCGTTTTGATTTTTTTCTGATTACACTGCTTTCTGCACTTGATTTAAGTCATTTTTCATTTAACTGCATTTATTTTAACTGCATTTGCTTTAATATTGCTACACTCTCAAGTGTGCTAGCTTGCACTGCATTTAAAGTGTTTTTATTACTGTTTTAACTATTTTTTATGCAAAAAAATATATATATAAAAATAAGTTCTAAGCTTGTTTCCCACCTTTCCTTTTACTAGAGTAGTTCAGATACAGATTTTCTATATCTAGGACTGTTTTGTAAGTTATTTTAGTTCCCCAGACCTTTCTGTGTTAGAGGAAAGCCTTCCAGCTTGTCAGTGAGAGTGGTAAGCAGTATGCAGCCTATCTACCACAAGAGGAGTGGCTTCTGGCTCTGAAATTGTGGTTTATTGGCAGTTTGGGCAGTTTTTCTATCCCTTTCAACTTTCTGGTTTAAAAGCCCATCTTTGCATGGGTTTGCACTTATTTAAGCTCCACGGATCCAGTTTTGGCATCCTGCAGACTACAAGAGCAACAGAAAGGAGAAAGAGAGACTTTAAGTGCCTCCATTTTGATTTTTTCTGATTATACTGCTTTCTGCACTTGTTTTAAGTTTTTTTTTTCATTTAACTACATTTATTTTAACTGTATTTGCCTTAATATTGCTACACACTCAAGTGTGCTAGCATGCACTGCATTTAAAGTGTTTTTATTACTGTTTTAACTGTTTTTTCTGCAAAAAAAAATAAAAACGTTCTAAGCTTGTTTCCTGCCTTTCCTGTTACTGGAGTAGTCCAGATACAGATTGCTGTATCCAGGACTGTTTTGTAAGTTTCTGAATTTCCCAGACCTTTCTGTGTTAGAGGGAAGCCATCCAGCTTATCAGTTGGAGTGGTAAGCACTAGATAGCCTATCTACCACAAGATGAGTGGTTTCTGGCTCTGAAATTGTAGTTTATTGGCTGTTTGGGCAGTTTTTCTATCCCTTTCAACTTTCTGGTTTAAATGCCCGTGTTTGCGCAGGTTTGCACATCAATCAGTGTCGCTAAGCTGAGGTAAACTATTATCGGTGCCAGAAAGTCTGCTCTTCAATTTTCCCTTAGATCTTGCTAGTTCTCTTCTCTCTTGCACTTTAATTACCTTATTTGCCTAGCACTTCATCAGGCTTTTTGTAGCAATTATTGTAGCACACATAAGCGCTATCAGCACTGGAAGTCCTATAAGGAAACAGCTCCAGTACTTAGTAATTATGACCATCCCTCCTGGCATGTCTAAAGGTCAGTTCCCTGAGCTTTCTCCTATTAACCTGGTGAACTTGGGCATCCTGAAGCAGTGTAGCAACTGCCTCATGTGCACAGACAACCCTATCCTTTTACCTCCCAACACTCAGACTTGTGAGAGATGCACTTATATCTCCAAATTGGAAGCCATGCACTCTCCAGCCAAGACCGGAATAGCTGGTCAAAAGGAGAGAGTCAACACCTGCACCACACCACATGGAACTCATAACCCTCCAGAACACCTACCATCACAGCTCTCACATAAAAACACAAACCACACACCCACCTTCGCTGAGGCTCTCAATAGGAATCTACCCAAACAGCAGAGACCTCCAAGGCAGAAACGCACTCGACCACCACAACACAGCACAAACCAAAAGACACATAGCTCACTGACACAGTGTGCCCCTCAACCTAAGCTACTAAGGCAAAACAGCTTGCCCAATACACTAATCATAGGTGACTCAATAGTGAGGCACACGGATGTTCCCACTCACTAGGTTGAACAAGGAGAAGGTAACAGTCAGCTGTCTATCAGGTGCCAGAATCTGACACATAACACATGCACTCAGGTCACTCCACAACAAGTACAAGTGTGACTCTGTCATTGTCCATGTGGGTGTGAATGATCTGAGATGCACCTCCCTGGACTACATGAAAAGAGACATGGTGGAGCTCTTGGATTATGTGGCCCAGGAAGGTATGACCCTAGCCCTGAGCAGCATCCTACCATCACCCAGAATGATACTGCAGTACAAGCAGAAAATAATTGATTTCAACAATTGGCTAAGTTCTGGTGTCATTCTAAGGGGATCCAGTATCTTTCTGCTTAGGAGGACATGACTGACAGACCTTGATGCTTTGCCAGAGATGGCCTGCAATTGTAACCCTGTGTTTCTGGGTACTGGCTAAGGCTCTTGCCACCCCTATAGTGCCTTTTCTAGGTGGTGTTCCAAAGACCAAATTACCACTGTAACAGCTATAAATAAATGCAATCTGAGGGTCATGCTGCTCAGTGCTAGAAGTCTAAATCTCAAGATGCACTCACTCAAAGCACTCCTCAAAATGGAGAACATCGACATTTGTGCTGTAACAGAAACCTGGTTTAAAGCAGCAGAAAGCACCACTGCACTACCAGGCTATAACTCATTCCACACCTTTCGGCCCCAGAACATGTACTGAAGCTCACAAGGCGGTGGTGTCTCCATATTCATAAAGGATATGCATACCTCCAGACTAGTAGCCCAGCATAACGCATCTGAGATACTTCAGGTACAACTAACATTGGGTAAGACGATGATTCAGGTTGTAGCCTGCTATAGGTTCCCAACCATGTCCCAAGACTACCACTCCATGTTCCTAAGCACCCTGGAAACTATTAGGGTCCAACCTAACACTTTCATACTAGGTGACTACAACTACCCCTCCATCAACTGGGAAAACTACTCATACACCAATACACTGGCCCAATGCTTCCTGGAACTCAGCAATTACAATGTGCTAGATCAGCTCATTCTTACCCTCACTAGAGGAAGCAACATCCTAGACCTGGTTATTAATAACATGGGCAACTGTTGCTCTACACCAATAGTCAATTCTTCCCTGGTTAGATCCAACCACAAACTAATTACCATGGAAATCTGCATCTCAACCCCCCCCCCCCCCGCAAAGGTAACAACCATGAAAAACGTCTCCAAAGCTGACTTTGGGCTCCTAAAAACAGAGGTGGATAACTTTACGGCACCCATGCCAATGGAAATAGATGCATGACTGCTGAATCATACACCAGTGCACTGTATGAACAATTACATAAATGGATGGAACTAGCTATACCAAACAGAACCAAGACATTCTCCTCAAAAAAAGGAAGCCAGTCTGGTGGTCCCCTGCCATTAATAAACTGGACAACAGAAGGAACAAACTGTTGCTGAAAAAGGAGAAGACCCAAGACTGGAAAAACTCCCTTATTAGCCTCAAGAAAAAGTTGAGATCCCTCATTAAAACCCCTAAAGCCAGCTATGAAGGCAGAATTGCCACAGACACTAAAAACAACCACAAAGCCTTCTATAGTTATATCAAGAATCTCTACGGCAATACCCAGATTTGCTCTGAGTTACTGCACAATGCTACCTTATATACCGAGCCAACAGATATTGCCAACATACTGTCTGACAGATTCAGTGCCAACTTTAGCCCTCTCTCCCCCCATAAAGGACCAATCACAATACTGGAAGAATGCAAGGCACCCAGCATTACTGCAGTACAGGTTAAAGCTGCATTCTACAAGGCCAAGAATACAGCTTCATGGGACCTGACAATATCCCTGGGTGTGTTATACATGAACTACAAAGTGAACTGGCACCACATATGTATGCCCTGTTCACTCACAGCCTCACCTCAGGCTTTGTCCCTACCGAATGGCGCACTGCTACGGTCATCCCTCTCCATAAAGGGGGAATGTCTATAGACCCTGGGAATTATCGCTCCATTAGCCTGATGAGTCTGATATGTAAGGCAATGGAGTGCATCATCATGGACCTAATTAACAAGGATATAGGGAATCTCCAAACTCTAGATTTCATGCAATTTGGTTTTGTGAAAGGTAGATCACGCCTGCTCAACATGGTTGACTTTTTTGAGTCAGTCTCCAGAGCTGTGGATGAGGGTAAGGCAGTTCATACAGCCTACCTCGATCTGGCCGAGGCCTTTGATACCATTCTTCACTCAGGAATTATTGATAAACTCACCAAACTAGGCATCAACCCCTATATCACTAGGTGGGTTGCAAATTGGCTCACAGATAAAACTCACAGTGTGAAAGTAGCAGACTCCAAGTCAGACTGCCAACCAGTCACGAGTGGAGTCCCACAGGGATTGGTCCTGGGTCCTCTCCTGTTTGGCATCTATGTCTCAGATGTCCAGGCCAACACAAAGGGACTCTGGCTGACCAAGTTCACAGTTGACTGCAAGCTGGGAGCCATTATTAACTCCCCAAGTGATGCAAACATCCTACAGAAAGGCCTCACTGAGACCAGCTCAGTTCCCACTAATTACCACATCGATGGGAGTTCACTGAACAGTGAAGGCGTTATAAGAGATCTGGGGACACAGGTTGACAGCAACCTCTCCTTCGACCACCACATTGCCACTGTGGTCAGAAAGTCCTTCTATGTGGCACATCTCATTACCAAGGGTTTTGCATCCAGGAAGAAAGAGGTCATCATCTCTCTCTACTCTTCCCTCATTAGACCAGTTATCGAGTATAAATTCCCATTTAGCATGCACTTCACTAGACACCTGCAACGGCTGGAGAGGCCACAAAAATACCTCACAAAGAGGATCCTAGGCCATAAACACATGTCCTACATGGACAGACTCAAAAAAACTCCAGCTGTTCTCTGTCTCATATTGTCTACTAAGAGGCAATCTCTGCTTGACTTACAAAGCCATGTCTGACCCAGCTCTGTTAGAAATGCTACATCTAAAGAAATCGCACTCCCTCCGCACCACATGCTCCAGAGACCTCAACCTCATTACCACAATCAACAGAACATGCTGGAGGGACAGGTTCATAACCCAGAGACTGCCCATGCTCTGGAACAGACTTCCCATACATGTCAAGCAGAGCACCTCACTGGCCCTCTTCAAAAGAAATCTTGATGAGTGGATGGGAAATAGAAAGTTCACCCTAGGGATCACTCCATTGGCTCAGCTTGATAGAAGCACTGAGAACTAATGTTGGGTGTCATGATGCTAGGGCACTTCTATGGGCTAGGCTTGTAAAGGCTCCAGGGCCATTGGCCTAGTACACACCTATGAACCTATGATAGTGACTGTAGTGGCTACCATATTTTGCCAGATTAACCAGGCCCACTAGCACTGTTTCCAGCCATCACAAAAATAAAGAAGCTACTTTGGGAAAATTATGAGCTGGCATCTAACTGTTAGGATATGTATCAAAGAAGGATGGCAGTGAATACAAATGAAAGAGACTTTAACTTAGAGAACAGATTCAACACAATGAAATCATGTTTTGTAATGGAGATATCAAGTTTAAAGTTTTAACCTCAGAAACTCAGGAGTACCAAAATAGAATGTGACCGTACAGCCTCCACTTAAAACAAAATGGCTGCATAAAAAATCTGTCAAAATTACATAAAAATGTGTAAATAAGCTGCTCAACTTTAATGTGCACATATATTTTGTTTTTATGCAAGTTTTTAAGTATAAAAAATGAGTCGTAAAGCATTTAATGGATTTCATGGATTAATAAGTTTACACATTTTTGTGTAATTTTGACATGTTTTTATGCAGTTGTCACAGTTTATCCAGTCTTATGTAATTATTTACTTTTAAGGTTCTTGGGCCATGTGATTTTAGTTACTGTACTTTTTATTTAATTGAATTGGTTGCTATCATGTGACTTTTGGTGACTATTTTATGGAGGGAAGTGCAACACTGAAACTGTTCTGAAGAAATCCCAGAATTGAAGGACGAAAGCACTTACCTGTTTTTTTATTTTTGTAATTGTTTAATAAATTCATATCATATGGGTCTAAAAGGCTTCCTGGTGGTTTAGTGATTTTTTTTAAGTTATTCTACATTTCATTTGGATTTTTACAACCTTTGGACTGGGAATACTGAGTCCCCTGTGCAGTACTGCACTACGTGAGCCTGGTTTGTTCTTTTCTTAACTTTACAAACTATAAGTTTGATTGCAGTGAGCAAACAGTATGCAGTTAGACTAACAGGTTCAGACTGAGGACTATAATAGTAGCTAATCTCACTTATAAACTACAAATATTTTGGCAGTTTATTTAGAACAATAAAGACAGAGGAGGAACATAAAGTCACAATTTAATCCACCCTGCCTCTAGTTTTCCTTCATACTAAGCAAAAAACAATCCCTTTGTCAGACTATTCAGCTAGTCTATTCTGAACTCCCATATAGAAGGTGATAAATGTAGGACCAATCAGGGATGTGCCCAGAAGCCTGGCTCTGTGGTACAAATTAATGGAGCCCTGACTGTGATCCAGTCAACTGAGGTTCAATTAGTGTCCCTGGCAATGGAGGATTACCGAAGTTTCAAACTTTCCAACATCATATGGCCAAGACCATATGATCAAAGTTTTGAAACTTCGAAATTAAAATAAAAAAAATAAAAACAATTTTTTTTTACAATTTTGCAGTGGGGCTTGCCCCCCTGTGTCCTCCACACCCCCTGGTAATTAAATATACCAACTCCAAGATTTCCCATTCCATGCTATATGGCGATCTACATTCAAAACGTTCAAAGTTTGAAAACTTCGACCATATGGTCTCGGTCGCATGATCTTTGAAGTTTTGAAACTCCGGTACTCTGATAGTGACCCATATATATATATATATATATATATATATATATATATATATATATATATATATATATATATATATATATATATATATGGTTCCACTTGAAATCATCGAATTACCATTTCATCGAATTGCAAATCATCGAGACCAAATCGTCGAAAACTCATTTCATATAAACACATATCATCAAATCTCAAATCATCGAAAACTATAAAGCAACTACAAATAACATTCCACAAAGTTTTTACTATGTTTATGCAGGGGGGCAAGCCCCCCTGCACTCCCATGTGGGGGGCTCCACCCCCACACCCCCTGTAAATAAATATACCAACTCCAAGGTTGCACTACTGTGGAGGAAAGAGGTTATTTCCTAACCCCACTGTAGTGCGACCTTGGAATTGGTATATTTTATTACGGAGGATGTGGGGGGCAGAGCTTGCCCCCCTGCATAAACATGGTAAACAGTGTTTGGGATGTTATTTGTAGTTGCTTTATAGTTTTCGATGATTTGAGATTCGATGATATGTGTTTTCGATGAAATGAGTTTTAACATTTGTCTCATGATTTGCAAATGAAATGGTAATTCGATGATTTCAAGTGGAACCATATAGATATATATATATATATATATATATATATATATATATATATATATATATACAGAGAGAGAGAGAGATACAGAAATATATATATTATATTCATTTTAGCATCGTTTTATGTTTTTGTTTTTATTTTTATTTTATAACAACTTTATTTAGAACAACAACAATATAGATATGGAGAATATGATATGTTATGAACTTATATTCAAAATGTATTATTTTCCAGTTGTTTCACATTATTATTATAAAAACAGTTTGTAAAAAGCTTTGTAATTACCTGGAGTGTCACCGGGATCAAAACATTTTGGAGAAAAAAAAAATAATTCACCTTCCAACTGCTTAAGGGTGGCACAGTGGCACAGCAGATGGCATTGTCACCTCACAACAAGAGGTTCCCTGGCTTAATTCTTGGCAGGTGAACTTTGTGAAATCTGCATTTCTTCTCTGTGTTCACATGGGTTTCTTCCAGGTGCTCCAGTTTCCTCCCACATTCCAAGACATGCAGTAGGTGGATTGGACACTCTCAATTGGCCATAAGTGTGAATGTGCATGCAAGTGTGTGGTGTGGAAGAACTACCTTGACTCTCGATGATTGTCACTGGTGAAGTTACACTTTGACCCCATGTGCAAAAATGGAAAAAGGGAGTGTGGATGGATGAATTCCAACTGCTTATGTAGGACCTCTGTTCTGTCTCTTTAATCTTAGCCTAACAGCACTACTCATTAAGAAGCCAGATGTATTTCCTTGTCTTCACCGAGAAGCTACATAGTGTTGTTCAGTTTCACTTCACATAGCATCCCCCTCTCCTTCCTACATCTGCCTACCCTTCCCACAAGAAGTGTACAAGTTACAGGAGAACTGGAGGTGGAGCAGTTTGCAACTGAAGTTATGTTTGCAATGAGCATAAGAGAAATTAGTGGTAAGAAATTCTAATGGAGTGAAACAAGGTCATCTACCTAATTGTATCAGAATGACTGGCTGTTAACAGCTAACTCATTTAGCAGCTATCTGGGATACATATATATATATATATATATATATATAGCTATATATATATTTATTCCCAAGCAAGTAGAGTAAGTGTGAGCACAACTAAACAAATGCAGATATGTGGGAAGCACTGTTATGGTGTAGGGATTTCTGACATTGTGTGTTATTGCTACAAAGAAGATAAAGTAAAGAATTATGCAGCCCATCCCTCTGGTTCAGAGGGATTAATCTTTGACTGTGGTATCAGTGCTTGAGGGGGTGGGTTGTGGAGGACAGGAGTTAGCAGCTAACTCATCTACCTTCGGGGCAGCCCTGGTTTTCTACTTGGGTGACACGTGGAGGGAGCACTGCATGTTGCAAGCATGGAGAATGGACTTGACAAGCACATGCTATATAGGAGTGTAAGTGCATTAATTTGGGGAAGTTATGAGTGGAAACATGCTTCCTGCAATACCTAGCTATACTGCAGCTCAAGAGAGTTAGGAGGAGAGATTGCTGGGTTCTGTAGACCACCTCACTCCCTACTACCTGACATTTGCCTTATGGGATGATGATGAGTGGGCTGATTAGGCCCTCCTATCATGAAATAAATGGACATTGAGTTCTTGCCTGGGGATAGAATATACTTGGCTTCCACTCCAAGAAAAGTACAAATGGGTTTAAGGGAAAATGAAAGGGAAGCCATTAGGCAAGACCCAGGAAACAAAAAAAATGCATAGTTACAAAGGAATTTCTGACATATGATCAGTCAGATATTTCCTGACCCCTGCATATTTCTTGTTTGGGCACTGCTACCTTTTTACATTGTTTTTGGAAATTAAATGAAATATATTACTGTGGATGTTATTTCTTACATTTGGTCAAAATGAAACCAAAGAAAATCCTGCACGTAAAGCAGCTGCATGACTCAAAACCAAAATCCAAACATCCAAATGAAGAACCAGCAGACTGTGATGAGCTATAAAGATTATTTAATGTAAAAACACATAAATAAACAGACTGGTTTCAGCTTGACAAAATTTAACAGCCTTCCTCAGTGTTAATATTAAACCATAAAACAGTGTGCTTAAATACCTGATGGCTATACCCATAAGCCATGTCATTGGTTAATTAATTATAAATATTCATTTAGTCCAGGTGAGAATAAAGCACCTAATTTTATGATCCACTTTTTTTCTTTAGAGTCCAAAAGACTATGCCAACCTCCTTTATTTGTCTTATTCCCTGATATTTTAACAATAATGGTAAATATGAAAATAGCTTTTGGATGATTAATGGTATGTTTATATAGGGCACTTGTGGGTTTCCTGTTACTAATACCACTTAGGTGTTCTGAGATACATATGCGCAGGGTTCTGGATGTCTGTCCTATGTAAAAGGCATGGCATGTGCAGGTTGCTAAATATATGAATTAATCTGACCCACAACTGGTGAAAAAAGTTATATCATACACTTGTCCGGTGTTGATACTTGTAAATTCCTTAATTTTATTAACGAACTTACAGCATGTGCAATGCCCACATGGCACACATCCTGTCAGTAAATCCCCAGTCATGGTCCTCTGGGCCATATCCCTATTTGGCTGATGACTGTGTTTATAATGGCTCAACTGGGAATTCATATTCCTACCTCTCCTAAAGGAGAACTGACATCTTTCTTTTAAAATAGATGATAAGTCATCTGCCCTCAAAATATTCCAATGACTCTGAACTATATCCAATAAGATGTTTGTATTTTGGTCATAAGTAGTCAAGAGCTGAAGATTAGGATTTTTAATAGTAGGTTTAACTTTATACTTAAGCATATCCTGTCTATCCATTTTTGATGCCCAGTTGCTTGCACTTAAGCCATGGCCCATAGGATATCCTCTGTTGCGGAATCTGATGGTGAGATCATCCCTATAGTGTATGAAGTCCTCCGGCTCAGAGCATATCCTCTTCATTCATAAATATTGGGACCTGGGGATATTCTTGCATATGTGAGGAAGGTGAAAGCTGGCTGCATGGAGAAGGGAGTTGTACTGAGGGTACTTCCTATATACTTGGGTAGTTAAGGTATGGTCAGCATTCCTGCTGACCAGCACATCCAAAAACATGATGTGCTGAGAATGAAAAGTGACTGTAAACTCCAAGCCCCATTTATTTTCATTTAGGTAGTTGACAAATTCCCTCAAATACACTTCATCACTTCTCCATACCATCCAGCAGTCATCCAAGAATCTTCTCCAGATATCAATTTCATTTAAATATATGTTATGAAGAGGGTCATATATAATGAATTCCTCCACATATGCCATGAATAAATCAGTGTAGATGGGGGCAAATGATGCCCCCATCGCCGTCCCCTTGACTTGCCAAAAACACTGGTCCCCATAAAAGAAAACATTCTTAGTCAGGATATATTCAGCGAGCCTGATAATAAACATATTCATACCTGGTCTATATAGTTCAGACTTCTTAAGCCAGTAGTCAAGGGCCTCCAAACCTGCCTAATGTGGTATATTTGTATAGAGGGAAGATACATCTAATGTACACAGTAACCAGCCCGGTTCCAATTGGTTATCGGCATTGATCTGGAGGAATTCAGTGGTGTCACGAAGTCTAGATCTTACCCATTGAAGTTGAGGCTTGAGCTTTATAGTTAAGTATTGTGATAGGGGTTCAGTAATGGATCCCCTTCCTGAAACAATGGGCCTCCCAGGGGGATGCTTAGCATCCTTATGAATTTTTGGGAGAAAATAGATGTATTGGCTAGAAGGATCTTATATAGTTAAATGTTTACATTCTTGTTCAGAAATGATACCTCCTTCCATAGCCTCCATCAAAAAGGACTTGATTTCTCCCCTAAATTTATGGGAGGGATCCAAAGGCATCCTCATATAATACCTCGCATCTCCCAATTGCCTCAGAGCCTCATTGTTATATTGTTCCCAATTCATGACCAACACTGCTCCCCCCTTGTCTGCTGCCAATATAACCAGGTCTCTATTATTAACCAAACCCATTAAAGCCTTCTGTTCCATCTTTGAGAGATTATTGGGTTTTGGTATAACTTCCTTATAGTTATAATGCAAGTCCTTGAGAACTGATGTCTGAAACATATGCACATTAGGGTTCATGGGCACATTAAACTTAGATTTGTGATATATAAATTCCTCCTGCTTGCCAACACCATCTGAATCCTTAAAGAAAATTCTTAGGTTTAACAACCTGCAGAATGCCATCACATCTTGTGCCA
>NC_056728.1:1323019956-1323107456 GCF_019279795.1 Protopterus annectens
ATAATTTCACATAGTATGTGTGGGCTATATCTTCTAGTTTCCCTGTGCTTCTGAACGGGATAGAGGCCTGTGTACTAATGTGACTTTTACTTATTCAGAATGTTTGCTTTTCTCTATTGTTGTGCTACAGTGCAGTTATTTTTAAATAAGGGGCTGTGGAAGGTGAACCCTCTCAGCTGGAGAACTCAGAGGGAGGGCTTGCTCCTTTGCAAAAACACTTTTTTTTTCTGTTGTTTGCAGTTATATACTGAATTCATAGTTTGGTCCTTCATTGCTGACTGGATTTATTATTGGTGTTTTTATTTTGTTTCACTGCAGTGTTTATATGTTTAATGATATTGTCTTCATTATTGTGGCATGACTTCATGACAGTGATGATGATGATGATATGTTGTGATCCTACACGTAAACTGCAGTTAAGGAATTTAAGGGTGATGGTGTATTTATGGTTACATGCATATACTGCAGGTTATACAGTTTAAGTTCTCCTTCATGAAACAGGTATTGCAAATGTTGCTGTCACTTTTAAAAGTACAGCTGAATTATTCACAGCAGTTTGACAGAGACCTCTAAATATGTCTCCCTATCCCATTTCCAGGTCCTGAAGATGACACACATGTTTAGTTTGGGATGTTCCTGTGTTTTGGTCCAGATTGGCTCAAATGATAAAAGCAATGTGAAATGGCAACTAGGTCAAATATGAGTCAGCAGTAGGAAGAAATGAGACAGACTTAGGCTCAACTGCGAACTTTCCCACCAGAAAACAAGAATGATTTTCAGTGGAGCACCTTCAGATGCAAGGCAGAGGTATAGCCGACTAACCTGAGTGGAATATACCGGGAAAATGTTAGATGTGGGAATGGAAGAGCAGATCATGGGAATGGGAGACAGACAAGATATGTTGCATTGGATGAAGAGGAGGAAAAGTAACAAAGATCATACTGGATTGGTGACACTGATGCAGTACTCTAAATATAAGCTCTAAAACCAGTTTATCATAAAGGATGCGCACATCTCCAGACTGGTAGCCCAACATAACGCATCTGAGATACTTCAGGTGCAGCTAACATTGGGTAAGACAGAGATTCAGGTCATAGCCTGCTATAGATCCCCAACCATATCCCAAGACTCACACTCCACGTTCCTAAGCACCCTGGAGAATATTAGGGTCCAACCTAACACTCTCATACTGGGCGACTTCAACTACCCCCTCCATTAACTGGGAAAAGTACTCCTGTACCAATACATTTGCCCAACATTTCCTGGAATTCATTAATTCCAATGCCCTAGACCAGCTTGTTCTTATCCCCACTAGAGGTAGCAACATCCTTGACCTGGTAATTACTAACATGGGGAACCGTTGCTCTACACCAATAGTTAACTACTTCCTGGATAGATCCGACCACAAATTAGTCACCTTGGAAATCGACATCCCCCCCCCCCCCCCCCACAAAGGTAACCACTATGAAAAACTTCTCCAAAGCTAACTTTGGGCTCCTAAAAACAGAGGTGGCTAACTTCACGGCACCCACGAAAATGGAGATCAGTTGCATGACCGGCGAATCATACACCAATGCACTGTACCAACATGTACATAAATGCAAGGATCTCGCCATACCCAATATAACCAAGATGCTCTCCTCCAAAAAAAGGAAGCCAATCTGGTGGTCCCCTGCCATAAACAAACTCTACAACAGAAGGAGGAAACTGATGCGGAATAAGGTGAAGTCCCAAGACTGGAAAAACTCCCTTATCAGCCTCAACAAAAAGTTGAGATCTCTGATCAAATCCTCTAAAACTAGCTATGAAAACAGAATTGCAGCAGATAATAAAGACAACCACAAGGCCTTCTATAATGTCCATGGCAATACCCAGATTTGCTCTGAGCTACTGCACAATGGTACCTCCTATACCGAGCCAACAGATATTGCCAATATACTGGCCAAGAGATTCAGTGTCAACTTTACCCCCCCAAGGGATCAGCAGTCACAATACCAGTAGATTGCCAGGGACCCAGTATTACTGCTGCACAGGTTAAAACAGCACTGTCCAAGGCCAAGAATACAGCTTCTGTGGGACCTGTCAATATCCCTGGCTGTGTTCTACATGAACTACAGAGTGAACTGGCACCTCACCTATGTGCCTTGTTCAATCACAGCCTCCTTGTTCAATCACAGCCTCACCTCAGGCTTTGTCCCTACCAAATGGTGCACTGCTATAGTCATCCATCTCCACACAGGAGAAGTGACTACAGACCCTGGGAACTATCACCCGATTAGCCTGACAATTCTGATATGCAAAGCTATGGAATGCATCATCATGGACCTAATAAACAAGGATATAGGGAATCTTCAAAATCTGGATCCCATACAGTTTGGTTTTTGTGAAGAGTAGATCATGCCTGCTCAACTTGGTCAACTTCCTTGAGTCAGTCACCAGACCTGTGATTGAAGGCAAGGTGGTTCATACAGCCTACCCTGCTCTGGCCAAGGCCTTCGATACCATTCCCCACTCAGGAACCATAGAAAAACTCACTAAGCTAGGCATCAACCCCTATATCACTAGGTGGGTTGCAAACTGGCTCACAGGTAGAACTCACAGTGTGAAAGTAGGTGACTCCAAGTTATACTGCTGACCAGTCACGAGTGGAGTCCCACAGGATTCGGTCCTGGGTCCTCTCCTGTTTGGTATCTACTTCTCTGAAGTCCAGGCCAACATGAAGGGACTCTGGCTGACAAAGTTCACAGACGATTGCAAGTTTGGAGCTATTATTAACTCCCCGAGCGATGTTGACATTCTACAGAAAGACCTCACCGAGACCGACTGGTGTCAGAACCATGGCCTTAAGCTCAATGAGAAAAATGTGTCGTCATCCCCTTTGGGAAAAACTCGGTTTCCATAAATTACCACATGGATGGTAGTCCACTGAACACAGAAGGTGTTAAAAGAGATCTGAGAAAATAGGCTGACAACAACCACTCTTTTGACCACCACATCGCCACTGTGGTCAGAAAGTCCTTCTATGTGGCACATCTCATTATCCAGGAAGAAACAGGTCATTGTCTCCCTCTCCTCTTCCCTCATTAGGCCAATCACTGAGTACAATGCCCCATTTGGCATGCATCTCACTATACACCTGCAACAACTGGAGATGCCACAAAAGCACCTCACGAAGAGGATCCTAGGCCTTAAACATTTGTCCTGTATGGACAGACAAAAAAACTCCAACTATTCTCTGTCTCATATCGCCTACTTAGAAGCGATCTCTGCTTGACTTACAAAGCCATATCTGACCCAGCTCTGTTAGAAATGCTACATCTAAAGAAATCCCAATCCCTCCGCACCACACACTCCAGAGACCTCAACCTCATTACCACAATCAACAGAACATGCTGGAGGGACAGGTTCATAACCCAGAGACTGCCCATGCTATGGAATAGACTTCCCATACATGTCAAGCAGAGCACCTCACTGGCCGTCTTCAAGAGAAATCTTAATGAGTGGATGGGAAATAGAAAATTCACCCCAGGGATCACTCCAGTGGCTCTACTCGACAGAGGCACTGGAAACTAATGTCGGGTGGGATGATGCCAGGGTAATCCTATGGGCTAGACAAAGGTTACAGGGCCATTAGCCTAGTACACACCTATGAACCTATGAACCTTTCTAGGTGTCCTCAGATCGTACAGTCAGAAGCCAACAGAATGATGCACAATAGTAGGAAATTAATGAATGGCTGTGAGTAAGTTATAGTATTAAAATATAACAGGCTGACTGTTAATGCTATTATCAAATGACTGAGCACTGATATTTGAGCTTCAGAGTTCTGAATAATGGAATTTTGAGACAGAAAATTACCTTACATAGGGAAAATTAAGGACCTAAAGTACTTAAAAAATTGACAACAAAAAAGAAAATCTTGGTAAGGAATTTTGAGACTCATTTGTGAATACAACACATCTGGCTGTATAAGTGACCTGGAGTGGAGTTTTGTAGCTCCATAAAGAGTATTATTTGCTTTTAGAAATACTAGAAAACATATCTGACACCTAATTACAGTTTACTTACTATTATACAATGGTATGTGGTACCCATTGCAGAAAATGGATAACTATTACAATTGTACTGTACAGCCTGTGTTAGCTAATAGCCTTGCACTGCACCTCTCAGTGAAGAGAAACTGCTGTCTTTTTCATCCTAAAACACAGTTTCAAAAGTACATCAATATTTCTCTTTTTTTTACTTTATGATATCCAGTGAAGCTGTCTGTAGTTCAACATTTGCATGCTATTGTTCATTTACAACCCCCTGGCTTCTACTGTCTTACTGTTTAGAAAGGGAAAACAGCTGTTGGCATTTTATTTTCCTGGCTACGTGACAGAATATAGTAAATTGCATTTTTATCGGCAGAACTCATACCTTTTCATATGAAATTAAAAAAAAGCACCACTTTCTTTTGTATGCACAAATCCGTCAGTCGTTACTCTAGAAATCACATCTGTACATAGCTCACAATTTAGAGAATTAAAACTGAATTAAAAAGCACTATAATAATTGTATGATGGCATTAAAACATTTCTAGCTTGGGGGTTATGGGGCTATATACTCACTCATTTCACTATGTTGTGTTACTTGGGCTTTGCTTTGTGACTAGCACTCAGGAATCATATGTATCTGACACCATAATCTATACCCTAATAGTGTACTGATGTTATTGTAACCAATACAACTTTAGAGCTAGACATGACATAGAATAACTTGCTTTACAGATTACTGCACTTATCTTGATGAAGTAAATATATGTGAGTGCACATTTTTATTATTTTTTTATCCTCTATTTTGGGTTCAATTAGGTGACTGTCAGCTGACCCTGGTGCTTTTCTTGGTTTTTGAAAAGAATGTGGCTTATCTGTGATTGTCTCACACAAGTGCAATCACAGATGAGCAAAACCTTCCAAATATGAACAGCATTCAGGAGTAAAAAGCACTTTTCCAAGGAGTGAGCCCCCCTCTATTCCCATTGTGTTGGCCTGCACCCTGCACACCTCTGCTACTTATGTATCCCGGCTCTGATATCACAACATCATGGGGGAAATGAAAATTCCCAGGTATACTGGCTATTCATTTTTCTCAGAATAGGCCAATCATTTGCACACTAGTGAGCAAACAAATAAATGTCGATTAACAGCATTTTGAGTACAAGCCTGGCACGTGCTTCTTCTGGATTTTGGATGCTGGGTGTCATTCCTGACCCCCCTCCCCAAACTGAATGATGCTTTCGCCTTTTTCAGAGAGGAGACTGAGGAATCATAGTACAGCATCATACTAGCAGACATACAGATTCACTGATTTATCAAAGATTTTTCACGTGTTTATCTACTCTTGTTGTGTGAATTGCACATCAATGACACATATAAACATGTCAGCAGAGTTTGCTAATCAGGTCTAAGTTAGAGCATGACACATGATATGTGATTCTTTTGTTTCTGAAAAAGCACCAGTTGGCGCTGGGTGCTTTTCATGACTGTCTTAGAACTGTTTCTGTCTTCTGTTAATGAGATGTAGCAGAGCTGTAGCAATGCCATGCTGATATAAAAAGATGATCCATGTTCTCTTCCTTTTCTGGTGCTCAGACTCTGTGCCTTCCAAGTGCAAAAGGAATTCCAGTGTTTATTTTCAGAATTACATGGTTGGTCATTGAAAAGAAATCTGGTGGTCAACACTGCCAATTCTCACTTCATTCTTGCTAATTAAAATTAATACCACTGACCTGTTTAACATTAGTATCACTTTTAAAAATTAGCTGTAAGCCAGATAAAGAATCTTAGCTTGAGTGCACAATGTAGTCACTTTTTGATTTCCTGACAAGACAATGACTCTTTTGTGATCGCCTCACACAAGTACGATCACAAATGAGTGAAACTTTGGGAATGTGAATGATATTCCAAAACAGAAATGCATACAAAAATAGTTTTTTGCATGTGGGGGGTCAAGTCCTCCATACACTCCACCCACACTTCTTATATATACCAATTCTGAGATGAACAGTTACAGGTAAAGGGTAAATCCCTGGTACACAGGTAATTCGACCTTCTCTTGACAAGGTTGGCAGTCACACATTAGTGCTGCCAGAAATAAGTGTCAATAAATAGTGTTTCGCAGACAAGCCTGGGTCCCCCTTTGCTCAGGTATTTCTGTTTTTAATAGCCCTCGTTGTTTGTTGCATGTGACCTCTCACTCACCTATAGTAGAATCACTCACACAAGGAATGTTACTAGGTCATTGCCAAAAAGAACAAGCATTTCCATACACAAGGTAAAACCTACCTCTGTTATTACTGCTGCCCACCTTTTGCCATCCTCTTTTTGAAAAGTTTGATAACTAAATGTTGTTGTAGTAGAGGATGTCCTGCTTTTATTTTTGCAAATAAAATGCACTTTCCTTCTCCTTGCATTGGTTATAATTTTACTATCCAACTTGTAAGTCTATGTACCTTGTTACTTCACTTTTAGCACTACTTCCTAATATGTTAATTGTAATTTTAATATGGCCCACCTGTATATTATGTTAACAGTTTGATCAGTTTTGTCAAAAAATACAATTTTGCAAAACAGCTATAGAATAATATTTTTACACAGAATTGACAATTACAATTGCATAGTTCATGAGGTGGGAACTTTGGCCACTGCCCCAGATGAGAACCAGCTGGAGGAAGTTGTCATCCACGCAGGCATTTAGTTTGTTATACACTTGCTATCTGTGAACCGTTAGCCTGCCCCACAGCTCATTTCCTGCCTAATGGCTCACCCTGTCCACCAGTGCTGGTCATTTGAAATGTGGCAGAAAAAAGGCCCACAGGAGATATAGTCAATATTACCATTGGCCCTTTCCTGCAGCCTACAACACTACAAGTGGCTCACCATTTTCTCACTGCTATCAGTTCGTTGCCCAGCCCAAGGAATGCTGTCACACATACACAAGCAGCAAGGCATTTTTCCCTAACCTCCTCCATTCTCTGGCTAATAAGAGTGAGATCCTACTATGTTCTCCTCTTTGTATGCATGTTCTAAGTCATTCAGAGAGTGCATGTGTGAGAACATGCATGTACCTTTGGTATGCACCAGGATGGCAGTACCAGCCTCTCATCTCAACACTCCAGCTGCTTCCTATCCTCTGCAAAACTCCTCTTGCTAGGTGGCAGATGCAGCCAACAAGGAGCCACTGCTCCCTCCTTGAGGATGATGGTCATCCACTCCTTCTATCCCCCTATGTCAAGTTCCTCCCACACACACAATGCTAGAGCTCAGCCCATCTGGGTCACATACAAGGCTTTAATCCTCTGTGTCAAAAAGCCAGGCATAGATGTTCATTTTGATAGTGAAATTACTCTAGGAAGAACAAGCTATTTCTCATGATGCCTTTGTGTTTTCCCCAGTAAGACTAAGAAATTGAATAATGCGTGATAGACTGAATTACATGGCAGTGCTAAATTAAATCTAATGAGATACAGATTCAGCAGCTCAGACCAGAACATCCCATTGCAGTATTAAACTAAACAATTTCAACATTTCTTAATATCTGTGCTAACCTACTTACACCAGTTCAGGATCACGGGGGCCCAGAACCCCTGTTCCATCACTCAGTGGGCACAATGCAATGAAGCCAATCCTGAATGTGGTACCAGCTTATTGCAAGGTGCACAACCACACTTTTCCACATGTGATTCGCACACCTTTGGGCAATTTTTAGGAGCAGCAATCTAACTACCAGTAATTTTGGGGTGAGGAGATATAAACAGAAGAGTGGATACAGATGACACTAGAAGGGAATGCAGACTCCACAAAGAAGGCACAGCAACTAAGAAATTATTTGGAGGATAAAGTGTTTTATGACAACAAATGCTAACTACTTCTTAGGATTTCTTTCTTCCTTCTTAGTATTTTCACATTGAATTTGCAAAACATCTTCTCTGAGTTCCTTCCTTAAGAACTATGGAATAATTGTTCTGCAATTGTTTAAACACACCATTGTGGAGTCACAGTTTGAAAATACAGTTCTGGATAAAATTGAGCAAGGTCAGTTGAATAATTTAGGATGTGCAGACTCATAGACAGTATATTAAAAACCTGGAGGGAAAAATACTAAATATTGAAATTACAAGTATTTATGGTAAAGTAGCCAAACACCGCCAGTGTCAACATTTCTTAACTTTTTTCCACACTAGATTTTTCTCCAAAGTGCCTAAGAGCACCCTTCTCACAACCTAAATGAATATTATGAATAATCTTGCCCAAAAATATTTCTAATAATTGACTGTGTTATATTTTTTGACAGAATTACACCTAAGGTATCCTGAACTTGGGGTTTACATTATAACATCGAAGTAGTAAAACATTGAATGTTATCATATGGAACCCAAAACAGTGAACGCTGAAAATAGCGATGTTGCAGAACATCGAATTCTTTCCTAGGGAAAGAATTTAGTGGGCTGTTTCTGCCGCTTCACTATTTTCTCCAATGTGGTGCGAAGGTTACGGACCGGATTAAGGTAAGTGTGCGAATGGACCGGGTTAAGGTGAGTGTGGGAATGGGATAGTTAGGGACCTTATAGTTAGGGAGTGGGTAAGGTGAGTGTGTGATAGTTAGGGGCCTTAGGGTTAGGGAGCAGGTAAGGTGAGTGTGCGATAGTTAGGGACCTTAGGGTTAGGGAGCGGGTAAGGTGAGTGTGCGATAGTTAGGGACCTTAGGGTTAGGGAGTGGGTAAGGTGAGTGTGTGATAGTTAGGGACCTTAGGGTTAGGGAGCGGGTAAGGTGAGTGTGTGATAGTTACGGATCTTAGGGTTAGGGTTTGGGTTAAGGTAAGTGGATAGATAGTAGTATATGTACGGTTTAGTGTAGGGCTAGAAGTAGGATTTTAAGTGTATATGTGTGGATTACTTTTTTTGGTGTGCTTGTGTTGTGTGTGTGTGTTTCTCGGAACAGCACATTTTTTCCCTAGGAAAAAATTCGCTGTTCTGAGCTTTCGATTATATCACATTTTGACATTCCAAGTTCGAGCTTATGGTGTTCGTTATTTTGGGATTTCGATTATGTGATATACACCCTGAACTTGCACTAAAGTGAAGCCAGATTTAGTCACAGAAAAAAAAAATGAGTATCTCATGACAACACTAAATTGAAACTAAAAGTCATCTACAAGTAGAGTTTACCATTGTAATATCAAAATGAATCAAATGTATTTCAAGTTCAGCTGCACAAACTACTATTATTATCTTACATAAAATAATGCAATGATGGAATGACAATCTGGTAATGCATGAGCAATACAGCAATACTTTATACTACTCAGGTCAGGTCTTGATAGTAGTGAAAGCTAACTGAAAATGTGAGATGATGTTACCACAGTGAAACAATGTGCAACATAAGAATTTGTTGGCAAAATCAGTACACTGCGTGCTAAGCTAACTTTTATTTACAGAGAAATGTGAAAATGTAAGAATAATGGCTACTCGGCACCAACATGTCGGATACTTTACAGAGGTGTCATCATCAGAGGTGCCAGAAGATGCTAAAGACTGGGAGGTGGAGGTCCAAAGGGTTACTTAGTAATTTGAAAGGATATTCAAGGCTGGAAGGGTGGGGGCCCTGAGGGGCACTTAGTGAACTGAAAAGGACCTTTTAACGTGTCTTTTTTTTACTATTTACTATGATAAAAAAATCATATACATGGTATGAGATGTATATAGTGTCAAGTGAAATTGCATTAGGACTTATTTCACAGAAATTTGATAAAACAATTACAAATGAAGCTATTGCCTTTCTTTACCCCATTACACATCTGTGTGAGACACATAATTTCACCCGAATGTATGGTCTTTGAATATACCATTCACACAGCTGGCTTGTGTGCTAGAAGCTTGGACGACTACAGGAAAGTGGGTGAGAGAGTTTAACAGATAACATCAGTAAAATACTTTGAATTCTGTGTGGAATTTGGGTATTGCAGTACTCAGAATACATACTGGTCAAGAGCAATTGTAATAGCCGCATAGCAAGGACTCTGTTGTTTTAGTCTATTTTGGAAATAGTCCTGACTGCCCACTGTACATTTTATACTGTGAATTTAGAAATTTCTAATTTGTGTATTGAGGCACCTGACAAAAACCCATAACCTGGAGAACCAGGTATTGTGAAACAGCAACACTAATTGCTAAGTCACAATGAAAAGTTTTTAACATCAACCCCCCCCCCCCCACACACACACACACACAAAAAAAGAAAAACAAACAAAAAAAACTTATGGCTTTAGCTTTATTCATTACTGCTTATATTGCTTGAGTTAAGTGTTATGTCTGGCACAAACCCATACAGAGAAGGAATGATTTAAAAATAGCTATTTTTGTTATTAATCTTTAAAAGCTTATGTCTCCTAAAAGGTTCAACATTTATTCAAGAAGGTTTCAGGTAATGTTATTGTCATAATTATTTATAGAACATTGAATTAGGTTCCAACCCTCAAAGAGGAAGGAAAAGCTGCATCTTGAATTTTAATAAAAAATATTTTTATAATGACATGTTTTATGTGTCAACTTATAAAAAAGATCACTTTTGTACAGAAACACAAACCCCTTTTAGGTATGAAATTACATCAACATTATATATTCATGTTTTTGATAGTTTTTGCTTATTTTACTCTGAAGAGAACTGAGAGCTATACTTATTTTTACTGACTGCTTTGTAAAAGTTGCACTCTGTCAAATTACAAAGGTCATTTTGGCCAGCAATCAGTCCTAAATTCATATGACAATTGCGTCAAGATAATTCTTATGAATTTTTTTGGACAATAAGCCATTGACAATTTCATTTTTTTTGTTTTGTTTTGCATAGCCTAATAGTTTTTAGAAGAAGTAAATAACAGTATCTCTATGGGTATGCTTCTCAGAGTTTGTAAAATATGTGTATTTTGCTATAACATACAGATAAATCAGAAACGACTATCTTTTCCCTGAAATAATATTTTTATCATTTTATTTAGTATCTCATGACAACACTAAATTGAAACTAAAAGTCATCTACAAGTAGAGTTTACCATTGTAATATCAAAATGAATCAAATGTATTTCAAGTTCAGCTGCACAAACTACTATTATTATCTTACATAAAATAATGCAATGATGGAATGACAATCTGGTAATGCATGAGCAATACAGCAATACTTTATACCACTCAGGTCAGGTCTTGATAGTAATGAAAGCTAACTGAAAATGTGAGATGATGTTACCACAGTGAAACAATGTGCAACATAAGAATTTGTTGGCAAAATCAGTACACTGCATGCTAAGCTAACTTTTATTTACAGAGAAATGTGAAAATGTAAGAATAATGGGGATACTGTACAGAGGTGTCATCATCAGAGGTGCCAAAAGATGCTAAAGACTAGGAGGTGGAGGTCCAAAGGTTTACTTAGTAATTTGAAAGGATATTCAACTATGATAAAAGTATGAGATGTATATAGTGTCAAGTGGAATTGCATTAGGACTTATTTCACAGAAATTTGATAAAACAATTACAAATGAAGCTATTGCCTTTCTATTACACATCTGTGTGAGACACATAATTTCACCCGAATGTATGGTCTTTGAATATACCATTCACACAGCTGGCTTGTGACTGCTAGAAACTGGACGACTACAGGAAAGTGGGTGAGAGAGTTTAACAGATAACATCAGTAAAATACTTTGAGTTATGTGTGGAATTTGGGTATTGCAGTACTCAGAATACATACTGGTCAAGAGCAATTACTCTGTTGTTTTAGTCTGTTTTGGAAATAGTCCTGACTGCCCACTGTACATTTTATACTGTGAATTTAGAAATTTCTAATTTGTGTATTGAGGCACCTGACAAAACCCCATAACCTGGAGAACCAGGTATTGTGAAACAGCAACATTAATTGCTAAGTCACAATGAAAAGTTTTTAACATACACACACACACACTTATGGCTTTAGCTTTATTCATTACTGCTTATATTGCTTGAGTTAAGTGTTATGTCTGGCACAAACCCATTCAGAGAAGGAATGATTTAAAAATAGCTATTCTTGTTATTAATCTTTAAAAGCTTATGTTTCATAAAAGGTTCAACATTTATTCAAGAAAGTTTCAGGTAATGTTATTGTCATAATTATTTATAGAACATTGAACTAGGTTCCAACCCTCAAAGAGGAAGGAAAAGCTGCATCTTGAATTTTAATAAAAAATATTTTTATAATGACATGTTTTATGTGTCAACTTATAAAAAAGATCACTTTTGTACAGAAACACAAACCCCTTTTAGGTATGAAATTACATCAACATTATATATTCATGCTTTTGATAGTTTTTGCTTATTTTACTCTGAAGAGAACTGAGAGCTATACTTATTTTTACTGACTGCTTTGTAAAAGTTGCACTCTGTCAAATTACAAAGGTCATTTTGGCCAGCAATCAGTCCTAAATTCATATGACAATTGCGTCAAGATAATTCTTATGATTTTTTTTGGACAATAAGCCATTGACAATTTTATTTTTTTTGTTTTGTTTTGCATAGCCTAATAGTTTTTAGAAGAAGTAAACAACAGTATCTCTATGGGTATGCTTCTCAGAGCTTGTAAAATATGTGTATTTTGCTATAACATACAAATAAATCAGAAACGACTATCTTTTCCCTGAAATAATATTTTTTGGGCTATCATTTTATAAAAACATATCAATAGTATGATTCAGATATCAAACTATCAAAAACAGACATAGTTGCTTTAACAGAAACCTGGTTAAATAAAAACATAGCTAACTCAGAAGTTCTCCCTACCGGCTACAATATCATTAGACAAGACAGACCACTTATTAAAGGGGTGGAACTGCCTTACTCTACAAGTCCAACTTAACTGTCGTCAATGCAAACTCCTACCCTCCCCAATAATTGGGACATACTTATCTCACAACTTCAACTTCACCCTAAAAGGTCATCACCACAATTGTGGTCTATATTCCACCTGGTAATACACCTGCTAGCCTTGAAGACTTCTTATCCTGGTGTTCTTCCACATACTCACAAGAAACCCTTATTCTGGGGACTTCAACCTAGATTGGTTCACCTGTATATCAGAACCACCAAGTAATCTAATAAATCTCCATGGCTACCAGCAGCTAGTCCAAATTCCAACTAGGTGTGATAAAAATCTAAAAGGGAATCCATCCTTGACTGGGTCCTAACAAGCCCACATTGTACCCTCACACAGGCAGTCACCCAGACACGTTAACTGAGCACAACATAATATACTTTTAGTAGAACAAGCATATGCAAAACCACTAACTATATATCCACTAGAAACACAAAAAAAATTCTCCTGAGGTCCTCAACACTTTACTGTGTAACTGTGACTGGACCCCCTAAAAATCCTCCCACTTGACCAGGCTGCATATTTCAACAAAACATTTCTACAACACCTAGACACTGTATCGCCCATAGCTTAAAATCAAGGTTAGAACCTCTACAAACCCCTGGCTCAGTAAAGAAACCAAACAAATCTTCAAGTCCAGAGACACTGCCTGGCGTTACTATCAAAAACAAAGAAACACAAAGCCTAACTAAGTACCAAGAACTGCAACTGCAAAAAATGCATTAGGCTGGACAAAAATCCTACTACACAACATTACAAACTAAATACCAACACAATCCAAAAAGTTTTGGCAAAATGTAAACCAGCTACTAAAATCCACCCAAAAGGCTACCCCAAACCAACCACCCTGACACTAAAGTTCCCATGAAACACAATTCAACTCCCACTTTGTGAACTCAATTCTATCCTTAGTATCACAAGACAGTTCCTTCCTCACTATCCCCCCCCAACACAAATAACTCTAATACTAGCTTTACCCTCAAAAAAGTTTCCACCACTTCAAACAAAAGCTCTCCAAACTAAAACCTCATCAACAGCAGCCGACCTACTCCCCAGCTATTTCTTGAAACTTACAGCAGATGCTATTGCTATCCTAGTCTCCACTCTCATAAACAGATCAATTGTTGAAAACTATGTGCCCAAACTCTGGAAAATATCCTATGTTACACCCATACATAAAGGCGGGACCTCCACTGAACTTAATAACTACAGACCCATTGCTTTACTCTCCCCCCTGGCCAAAATCATAGAAAAATGCATCCATACCCAGATGCTAAACTATCTCCTAGACTGCAACATTCTGCCACCTACTCAGCATGGTTTCAGACCTGCCCATAGTACCACTACAGCTCTCCTCTGCTTCACAGACACAGTAAACCGTCTCAAAAATGAAGGCTTGCAAGTGTCAACTCTTTTTTTGGATATGTTCAAAGCATTTGACACAGTCTCACAAACTAAACCAATATCATTTATCTAATTCCACTCTTACCTGGTTCCAAAGCTACTTAACTGACAGGTACCAAGCTGTGAAATGGGAAAATTCTCTCTCTCCTCAGCTGCCCATAACTATAGGAGTCCCACAGGGTTCTATCTTAGGACCACTAATATTCACAGTCTTCACAAATGACCTCCACACCTCCACACAGCATGCATCTATAATTCAGTATGCAGATGACACTACCGTAATCTGTGCTGCACAAAACATTCCCACCCTCCTGCAAACAACTCAACTAGCATTCTCTGACATTGAAAACTACCTTACCAAAGCCCAACTTATCCTCAATCCAAGGAAAACTCATCTTATGATTATAACCAGTTCTAACAAAAACACTAACAGTCAATTCACTATCTACTCCACAAATGCTACTCCAATTGCTTCAGTGCCACAGGCTAAGCTATTGGGAATAACCATAGACTCCCACCTAAAATTTGATAGTCATCTGAACTTAACTATTAAAAAAGTACATGCCAAACTGGGGTCACTCTACCGTATCAAACCATTTCTTACCAACAACACAAGATCAGCCATTGCTCGCTCCCAACTTCTATCCACCCTACTCTATGCATCTCCCATTCTGACTAATCTCAACAAAACTGAACTAAGCAAAATGGAAGCTTGCTATAACAGAATTGCCCTTTGCTGCAAATTGCTCATATAGAACTCATCACTGTACTGCTCTGAGACAGCTCCACTGGCTTGAACTGCTAACCTACAATCAGCTCTGCCTCTGTCATTCTATCTATTACCTCCCCAATAAGTGTCCTGCCCTCAAAAACCTAGTACAACATCACTCAGCCAAAAGGCCTCTTAGATCATCAAGCAAACTACTACTAGAAGTCACCAACAGCTACAATAGCTTTGGAGATGCACTATATAGTAGTTCTGTGGCTAAAAAATGGAACTCTGTCCCCAATAGCATTCAAAACACATCACCCAAAGCCTCCTTTAAAGACCTCATCAGGCAACATCTCAAGCAAAGTTGGCAGTGCCATGATTGCTCCCCAGGCTAGTGAAAGCAGATAACATATGCATACTAAATCTAGAGCAATTTATAATAGTTTTTCAATCTTACTCACAAACACTGGCTAATCTACAATGTATGTACTGTACCTGTGTACTATGTATGTATTCTACCTACATTCCAAAGTTCAGCTGTATACCACAAATCTATTACTTACATTTATTTTTAAAATTAATATCTTTTTTGATTGTTCTCTCCACTGTAACTGTTTGTACCGCATGCCACTGTAAAAACATGTCTCTTGTAATTTGTGTGTATACTGATTATGTCTAAATAACTAAATGTGTCTGTAATTTTTCTTTGTGGAGCTTTTCTCCCCGGGCCTCTGCTGAAAAAGGGCCTTTTCGGCTCAGTCAGACACCCCCGGTTAACAAATGTAAAATAAAATAAAAATAAATAAAAATAAATAAATATGTGTATCAGTTTAAAAAAATGCAAAATATAATTTTTTTTCTGAAATGAATGTCAAAAACAGACCAAAGGGGTATATAAGATTATTGTTGGTGTCCACCAATAAAGGACCATTTCTCTGTAACCACAGTAAGTTGTTGTGTCTTTCGGATTTTCCCAATTAGGGGTCGCCACAGTGGAACTCCGGTCCGCGCTAATGATTGGCAGTTGATTTTTGCCTGCCGAGTTGCCAGTCCTGACGCACAACCTTCAACGAAGGTACGCCCATTCATGCATGCCTCCACGCAGAAGACGCTCTAGCTAAGAATTGAACCAGACAGCGTCTTACTGTGAGGTGACAACGCTACAGCAGCACCACCACCGCGGATAGTAAATTTCTCAGAATAATATACATTGATCTACATATTCAAATTGCACTTAGCTAGTGGTTCCAGCTGTAAAGACACATGCACACCTTTATCTTCTTGTAATACAGTTTACAGAACATGAAACTAAACTGTGTGAGGGGGCACAAGTTGAGTGACAAAAAAACTTCTGTATTGGAGATATTTTAGGCCATGTCTTTGACAGTGTGTATCTCTGTATCCCTTTGATATTACATTACAATGAGATCGCAGATATACCCCAGGGATTACCTCAGTGTCACTGCTCAACAGAGGCACAGCAAAATAATGGGTATAGTTCCCCATACTAAAGGGGTGGCAAAGCCAGGAAAACTATGGGCTAGGCTTGTAAATGCCCTCGGGCAGATAGCCTAGTATGAACCTATGAACCTATGAACCTATGAACAAAACTTTTGCTAATATCAACAGAGCATTCAGTTACAAAACTCACATACAAATGCAATTCTAACTCAGAGCTTTAGTTGCAGAAAACCTCTGAATTTCACTCATCTACTTTAACTGCTTGAAAGCATGGCATTGTTGTTATGGCATGTTACAACTGGCATTTTATTTTTGGGTAAAATGTATAAGATTTTTATTTCTGACATCTTGCAAGCTTAATACACTTATATTCCAGGCATTAGTTTTATCTGACTTTTGTTCAAAGATCAAATATCCCACAGGTGGAAAGCAAGCATTGTTCCAGACTGTGGCAACAAAAGCCCTCTGAAATCCTACATTTTCTCACTGTGTATTTATAATTTATTTATTTTCCTTTTTTTGCTGGGAGGTGTAGTCTGAGGGCATTTGTCAGCAATGAGCAGGGTGTAAATGCCCAGTTATAGAGACACAGCAGAAATGAGAGTCATTCAGTAACAGAAATTAGAGTAATTCAGATACAGAAGCAAGTCACAGGTATGGAAAACGGTATATAATAAGTAAATCCACTTGGTCATTAAAAGCAATAATAAGTAAATCCACTTGTTCTGCCATGTAATGCAATAAGTCAACCCACTTGTTTTCCAACGCTATACTGTACAATAAAGATTCATAACATTGTACAGACTCAGCATTGTTAACACTGTGCTATGAAGAGTCAGACAACTATTTACATATTAAGAGAAAGATAAATTCCCATTTGGAGGGAGAGCAGTTTAAAGTATTGTAGATTTAGGTCTACAAGAAAGTTTAAATTGGAGTGCTTTACATGTAGATGATATATAACATGATATATCTCAGTTCCCCGAAGGCAGTTTACAATAAAAATTTGAAGGACTTCTGAGGTACAAAATACATTTGACTTGGAAGGAATAGTATAAAATGTAATAGCCACACTGCTCTTTGACAGATACTATCCCCCAACAAACCTTATAAATAATCATTCAGAAGTGGTCCTGTATCAGCCATTTGCTCTCATTCCTCATCTTCCTACAACATGATAACCACATTCTGTTTAATCCTAATGCTTCACTGAGAAGAAAATGAAAAACATCACAGCCATAGCAACATATCTGAACTTGCTCCTGTTAGACACATTCATGTCTCTTTCACAACAAACTATATAATTTTTGACTGTGATCATGTAATGACCGTGTACTTTCATGTGCAGTATACCTCTTCATCCTTACACCCCCAAAAAGCATATACTTTCTGTGTATACCTCTGATGTTTGATTGTAAGGAAATTGAAGGAAATGTTGACCACAATAAGTTATGCATTTGGACACATGCACATATGCAGACACAGATACACAAAGGACACGCACACACACACACACACACACACACACACACACACACACACACACACACACACACACACACACACACACACACACACACACACATAAATACACCTCCCCAGTCAAAGATATCAAATCATTCATTGTCTTGCTTGAATCATGGAATTGTCCTTTCCATTTATCCACAGACTGCCCTCTCAAACAGACAACCACTTCTGGCAATCACCTTTCATGTGTGATTGCCAAAAATTATGAAATAGTCAGACTAATGTATTTCAACTTGCTGCTATAAGGTATACCACCCAACATTGATTTTTATACAAATTACAAAAGGAAAAATACATATAATTATATTGTGCTGTGGGCAAAGCGTGAAATAACAAATAATCACAATAAGGTAATTTAGCTTGGAATTTTCAGACACTATGCTCTGCCCCCCTCCCCAAACAAGCCACAACAATGATCACTTTATAGTGATCATTCTAACTGTCCTTTGCTTTCATTCACCAATTGCTCTCTTTTCAAACAAATATTCACTTATGTCAATCATGTGATCACCAAGAGTGGTAAAAAGTAACCACAGTAATGTATTTCAAGTTGCTGCTGTTGCAGGAAACATTTCCCACATCAGTCACTGTAAATATTCATAAAAATAAAAAAAATGAGTATTCTGCTGTGGGAAGTGTCCACCATTACCCCACCCACCACAGCTCTTAGACTCTAAGTACAAGAGTATTCAAAAATGAAAGGAAAATTGATTGTTTAGACTGTAAGTGAGATAAATTCTTTGTTGAATCATATGAAGCTTTGTGTATTATAATCTCTTAAGCACTGCAAACCATATTGGTGCAGAAGAACGGCATTGTACATTAACATGGCAATCAGTTAAAGAAACAGTATAAAATGCTCCAACAATGAGTTTAAACTCCCCTACACCAGCCACACCCCCTACTTATGTATAACAACTCTGACATCCCAAATCCCAGAGGAAAACAGAATTAATAAGGGAAGTGTGGAGGGATGCAGGGAACCTTGCCCACTGAAAATATGTTTTTACTGTTTTTTATTTTCAAGATTGCTTTGAAAAATTGATAGCGCACATCATTTTGCTCACTAAAAACATTAGTGGAGTGTTACTGTATTCACCTTTAGGTGACCATTTATCACGCACAGGCAATTATGACCCTGTAACCTGATGGCATGTTTATTATGTTAGTATTGTTTGTTGACTAAATGTTTTTGCTGGCTAGATGGAAGACAAAACAGTAGTGCACCACAATTTAGAATAGTATAGCCAATATATAGCGCACTTAAATCTTCTCAAAATTACAACTGTAGGTTACCCTAGTAGATGCCAATCCTGTTTTTGTGAACTAACAACAGATGTTACACAACCTAGAATGAGCAGCTGCAATTCTCCTTATTATGTTGTATGAAGAAGTCTTATAACAGGCAGAACAGACTAGGCCTGTGGCCAAACCATCACATAGATATGCAACAGGTGCACTGCGGAGCCAGGAAGATATTTCAGTTTAGGCTGACAGATAATTGGCTCTACACATGACAAATGACAGTTAACCACTAAAATACAGCCTACAAACAAACTTTCAGTAAACTAAAAAGTAATTGCTTCTAACATATTTTGCATTTTAAAATGCTTTTTCATAATAATAGCCATCAGAGAATTTTAGTATTCATTGTCCTATTAATTTCATAATATGCCCAAAGTTGTCCTACAGGTAAACAGACAGAAAATCTTTCGTAAAAAAGCTGTGGAATAACTATGGCATATAGTTAAACACCTAAGTACTGTATGACAGTCTTCAAAAATTACTTCAGATCGTTAACACTCAGTAATAAACAATAATTAAATGGTACAGAGGTCTCAATCTTTAATGATAGATGTCAGATCACATAACAGGACACTATGAAGTATTACCAAGAGTAGAGTGCTGATTACAGACTTGTGGGTTAACAGTCAGATAATGGAAAAGATTAGGTTACAAAGCCAAAAACAATGAGGGGTAACGGCTGAAAATCAGATACAGATTTTAAATATTGTGCTTAAAAACTTAAAAAGTTACTGGAACACATACTCTCACCCTGCAGTCACTGAAAAGATGGATAAGAGCTCTAGAAAAGCGGGTACATCTGTTCACAGTTCTTGGCAGCTAACCAGCATAGTTGCATACCTAATAGCATTACTTTTCCCATTTTCAATAGGACTGTTGAATACCACCAAATACCACCACCCAGAAACACAAGCTTAAAAAAGCTAAAATAAGAGTGACAAAATGGCACAAAATATAACAAGAAAAATCATACTTTATTACAATTAAGCTTTAATTATCATGTCCCCCTACTACCACATAACTGAAGGAGTAAGTATTTTAAGTAAACATTCAGAATTTCTTAGATAACGACTAAAGATTTCTTTCAAAAGAAGGATGAGATACAGTATAAGTAAGCAATAATGCCTGACAGCGTGTGTGTTAATGTGTAATTAAATCCCACCCAGGGGTGTTATAGGTGGAGGGCCTCTACACCCCTGGAAGGACATTAATTACACATAAACACACCCTGGGAGTCATTATTGTACTAAGAAAATGGGCTTTCTGTAATATTGTTCTGTTTTGCTTACTTATTTTTTTAAGTACTGTATTTTTTTATATATTTTTGATGTAAAACAATTCCTCCATCTAATGTTTCAAACTTGTGTAGTATATGTTAATGGTGTTGGAGGAAGCATTTACATCCACAATATAATACTTTAAAAATGTCCAGGTGTTTACTTTATTTTTTTGGTTTCTTTCTCCTAAAACTTTTGGTTTGTTGCCACTTATTAGAGATTGTTGTCTCTAAATGATGACATAAATTTGAATTTCAAATTTTTTTTTCAGAGATACATGCCAACTTCATCGGTTTAAAAAATGTACATAACTTTGCCACTCTAAAGCTGCAACTTTCTTGCACACCTGCCTTGTATTAGTTTCACTGGCATAACTCCAAAATGTCATATGGATTTCAAACTGGAGTGCAGGTTGAATCTGTTGCTTACACATCAAAATTTTAATTGGTGTTGTGAGGACTAGTAATAAGTAGTGTGTGTGTGTGTGCGTGTGTGTGTGTGTGTGTGTGTGTGTGTGTGTGTGTGTGTGTGTGTGTGTGTGTGTGTGTGTGTGTGTATGCATATGCAGGTATCACAGGCTTCTTGCATACAGGGGTGCATGAAACTTGGGGGAAACTAGTTGTCTGTAAAAGAAAGCATAAGAATAAAAACACTCATTCAGTAAATACTCCACAGAGTAACCCATGACCACAACTATAATTCCATTCCATAGTGGTCAGTTAACTAGTTAATACCATCATATCAGGCAGAGCTAATGAAAGACAGCTTCATGCGGATTCAATGGCCATCCAAGGTGCTGACTTCCATCAAGAAGTGGAGCACCAGACCCCCAAAGGACAACAGGAGCTGCAGCTTTCTGTTGGTTTGCTCAACTATTAGCACTTATTTATTGATTTGTGTTTGTTAATTCGGAAGGACAAGCTAAACACAGCCTCTATACAGTGGATGTTGTTTTCCGTGGAATGGTGGTTTCCGTTTTCTTTCCTTTCTTCCCAAAACTGATCAACAGGAAAAGTCTACTTTGCAATTCTCAGTCCCTCTTCATGTTAAAGCTGATGCTGGAAAGCTATATTTGGACCTCACAAAACTTTGTACGAATAAGGGATTGCTCTCACTCTTCACTTGCACTCTCTCACACACACAGTCTCTTCTGCTTTCATACACACATACACTCTCACTCACAGACATACACACACTTTGTTATTTTAAGTTTCTTTTCTTTTTTACTTTACTGTCAGTCACACATACAGACAGAATCATAAAGACACTTACACATACATACACACACACATACACTTTTTTTTCCTGTTTGTTTTTTTTACACTCGCTAAACAGCAAAAGCGCTGCTTAACGAGTGCAAATTAAAGGCTTGATCGATCTCGCTTTCAGTCACATGCACGCATACACACACACAAACAGACATAAACACACACACACTTTTTATTTAAAATTTCTTTCGTTTTTCTTTTTTTATTTACATTTTATACTCATTAAATAGCAGAAGCGCTGCTTAGTGAGCTTGAAATAATGGTGGCCATCAGGTTTTTCTGTCCAAGCTCTACAGAGGTTTGATATGCTGCCGTGAAGCGGTGGACTTGTTTTTCAGTGGGCATTACTTGAATATTAATACCCTGCTGGAGAATGTTCATTTTCCAATCAGGATGCGATCTACAGATCACCCATTCTCTAAAATAATTTAACATTCCAAATGAAAACTCTAGCGCAGAGCTAGCCTTAGAAGCAGTGGGGCCCCAAGGCACACCCATGTCAACACCAAGCCCCACCCCCTCCTCTAGTCTGCTCACAAACACACAGTAAACACATTCAAGTTTTTCTTGCCTACTTCACATAAGTGTGCATTAGTTCTGCAAAACCAGAAATACTGTTTAAACTAAACAAGTGACATAATGGTCAGTTACTTCCATTCACAAGCAGCAACCACCCATATCCAGCAGTTATAGCCACATTTCCTTTGCAGGCTAACAGTGCACTTAATTACTGTCATCCACATGCATTACCCATACCCTCCATATCAAGCAGCTGTGCACACAACAGATATTGAATTATAGTAGAAAAACAGCTAAATACAAGTGCACAGTTGCTTGCGGATTTCAAACAAAGGCAGTGCAGGCCCTCCAAGACAAAATGACCATTTAAATTTAACAAACAACAAAATGGTCAATTACTTTCATCCACATGCAGCCTCTCTCCATACCCAACAGTTATAGTCATGTTACAAGCCAAGAACACAGTCAGTTACTGGCATCCATATATTGTATCTCTTTCCACACTCAGCAAATGTACCCACAGTGTTGACTGTGTGAATCACACATGTCAGTCTATGGTAAAAACAAAATGTGTCACACAAACACAAAGTAGCCACAGGTTTACATGTTTACTTCCTACAAATGGACAGTAGCCCTACAAAGCCAGAATGACTGTTTAAGTTGAGCAAATGACAAAAGGGTCAAATATTTCATCCGTAGGCAGGCCCAATTATAAGCAGCAGTTTTAGCTACTTTGTACACCTGAAACCAGAATTCTAATTAAACTTATAATTGCCACTGTGTTTTACATTGTACTTACCTTCAGATGCACTTCTGTTCTCCAATATTGGGGTCACTTTTGGCTCCCATTCTGCTTCCCTCACTCATGAGCACTGCCACCACAAAACACAAGCACTTCTAGTCTCTTAGTTAGGAACTGAAGGCAGTCCTGTCCAGTTCTATCCATAGCTGCACTGACACCTTCTGGTCAGATTGTCCAGTTGAACAGCATGTCAGGCAAAAGTGTAGCTCCAGCTGGACTGGCTTGAAACACTGAACTGCACATCACACATATTCTGAGGGAAGAGGCCCTGTTTAAAAATTAAACAAAAATCTAATTAATTTTTCACTACTGTATCTCTTTGTAAGAGATACAATATGCAAAGGGAATGCAGGAATTAATTGCTGCTATTTGCATCATTTAGGTGCAGGGGCTCAAAGAGATACTTTTGTTGTAAGGAAATATAAAATCCTATTTTTCTCACAATGCGATGTGAATTCTTTTATTTCATACAGTTAAAGATACACTGTTGTGGTACTTAGCAATCCTGATGGCACATCTCTAACTGCTAAGCAGAGGAGAATATTTATGGAATTTTTAGGCATTGAAGGACAGTACTTTGAAAACAATGTGCATTAGAGGCATGATCCCTAACATTACTTACATGTTGCAGTAGGTGTGAACAGAGCTGGATCATGGTCAAATAGGGTTTTACACAGGCTAATGGACTGCCCCCCACCATGCCAATATCTCATTACTTACTTGTCTCTCTCAGTTATCATAAAACACTGCTTCACACCTGCCATTGTGCATACTATTTTATTCTTTACTTTTACAATTATTACAGAGATTTGGATTTAATTTAAAACATTTACTAAACACTGAGAGCCATTTGATAAACAAAATACTCACATTGAAAATGGATTGCACTAACAATAAAATTCTTCTCCCCGCAACTCACATTTATTGATAATACATCTGGCAACTCATTAAACTATAGGAGATGTGCTGGGATTTATAGTAAAATACCATATTGTGAGACACTAATTAGCAGCTATGTGAAAGGCGTAGGCATTCAAAAGGCAGATGTGTAACACATTTGCTAACAGCTTGGGACAACCCACTGGACATAAGTGCTCCTTTTCAGGGGCAATCCAAGAGCACTACCTGGTGAAGGGACTTGGTCGAGTGACACAGTAAACAAACTAAGGCCAAGGGACTCAAACCCTGCACTACAGGAAGCAGTTTATTAGCAGTGCAATAAAATAAGTTTCACATCCCTGTGCTTGCAAAAAAACATGATAAATTAAAGATGCATTACTAGCTAAAATATTAAATTAAACTTGTAGACTTCGTACTGTCCAGTTTATTCACAGTCAGATAATAAACACACTGTCAACAGTCAACAAAACAAAGAGACCAAGGACTGCACTCAAAGAATGTGGTTCATACAATGATGTTCCCATTTATAATAATAGAGTCCTTCCTTTACATCATAGCTAAAGTTTACATCATAAACTTTACATCGTAGTTGCTAAAGTGGTTAGAAAGACCTTCTACATTGCCCACCTGATCATGAAGGGATTCACATCCAGATCTAGTGAGGTCATTGTTCCCCTGTACTCTTCACTTATCAGACCAATGATCGAGTACAATGCCCCATTCGGGATGTATCTCACCCGACATCTGCAGCAATTGGAGAGACCCCAAAAGTTCCTCACCAAAAGGATAAAGGGGCTCCAAAATCTGTCATATGCTGCCAGATTGAAGAAACTCCAGCTCTGTTCCGTCGCATACCGTCTGCTCAGAGGTGACATGTGCCTGACATACAAGGCCATGTCCAACCCGGAATTAATGGACATGCGCCACCTCAAAAAATCCAAATCCACCAAAACCACTAGAGCAAGCGACTTAAACCTTAGCATGGATATAAATAGGACGTACTGGAGGGATAGATTTATCACTCAGAGACTCCCTATGCTGTGGAATAAAATCCCGGTCCATGTGAGGCAGAGCACCTCGCTGGCTCTGTTCAAGAGAAATCTTGACCTGTGGGTGGGAGATCGTAGGTTTACCCCGGGAATCATCTCTGTGTCACTGCTGGACAGAGGCACAACAAACTAATGGGCACAGTATTTTTTAATATAAGGGGTGGTGTAAGCCACAAACATTTGGGCTAGGCTTATAAATGCCTTAGGGCAGATAGCCTAGTATAAACCTATGAACCTATGAGCTACTCGGAAATGCAGAAACCAAATATTTACACACACACACACACACACACACACACACACACACACACACACACACACACACACACACACACACACACACACACACACAAAATGCTGACAGTTATGAGGTATCCTAAAGACTGCAGTAACAAGTGTGTTGCACTCTTAGAAACCTAAGGCCGACTCTGGTCTAGTATTGTTGAAATTAAAGACTTAATACTTGATAAAGCTGTTTATTAGGAAATAGAAAAGAAAGAAATCTGATATGCACAAGCTGTAATCTATTAAATGAATAAATGAAAGACAGAGAAGCACAATGACACCAGTGCACATACAAAAACCACCACGAAAAAGTAATCACTTTTTCATTAATCTAATTACTAATGCATTTTTTATCATTCCCATTTAAGAATGATTCACTAAACTTTACCAGTTTCCTATTTTGTATGCAATTAAAGCTTATCTAGCACCTTATTTCCAAGTATCCTCACTATCCTTCTCTATTCCTTCGGGGAATGTCTGGTAGCACATAGCACCCATGCATTTACACTTTTTATTAAACCTGTTGGATACCAGTCCAGTACTCCTTTATCATTCTCTCTCCACCAGCAAGCTCAGGCAGAATGTACTGGTCCAAATGCAGCATATCTGAAATAGCTCCCACTAAAAATCAGGACCCTAGCACAGCCTAAACAATTTAAAGTAGCCACCAAAGAATACTTTAAAAGTCACTGGTCCTGCCACTGCACTCTCCCCCCTTAAACACTCCCTACTTCCCATACTACAACCTACCTCCTGCCATCTACTCTTTCTTCTCTAGCTCACTCTAGCCTTCTTAGACTATTCTTTCTACTGTCTTCCAAAACTTACCAAGGCAACACCAGAGAGACAGATTCAACAGTGGTTATCTTGCCTGATACAACAAACATTATTACTCTACTGGATCAGTGTCCTCATATTCCAAACATTTCATTCATCTTAATGTCATATTATAGCTTTTTATTTAATATCTTGTAAGAGCTTTGGTATATTCCTGATCACTGATGCACTTAAATATTGTTATGTTACTTAATACATTGTAATAATTCTGTAATACTGCTGACTAATTTTATTGTATAATGATAATTGTGTAATATGTTGGAGCTTTTCTCTACGGGCCTCCTCTGAAAAAGAGCTCTTCAGCTCAGTTGGACAAACCCGGTCAACAAATGTAAAATAAAATAAAAAAAAATAAATAAATCTGTAAAGCTAAACATCCACTGCTACCATTAAGCAACCCATTCAGATATTCTCTCACTGACATCTATTACATAAATAGACATAGTGAGAAAGTTTGTGACTGACATAGAAAGTAATGTAACCACTTTTCAATCTGGATCCTAGTCAGATCCAGAGTTAAATTGCATTTAGCTAACTATCCATCCTTTTTTTTATCCTTATTACTCCACATGTTTAAGTATCCTCCTCACAAATCCTTACGACACTGGCAGGGTTTCATTGCAAGGCTTTAATCGTTTTATATAATTATCAAGAGGTCAAAGAACAAAGTGTATGATCTGAAAGCTTGGATAGTTCACAAACACCAGAAAGGTAAACAAACCAATGAATCCAAAAAGACGTCTCGCACCAGTTGCAGGCAAACGTTTTATTCAGAACAGCAGTGAAAGCGTGTAAGCGCTTTTGTCCCAAGTTTAAAACAATACAGGAACTTCATCAGACAAGCTAAAAAGAGCTAAAACTGCGTTTAAATAAAGCAAGGCATATTACATCATTTCCTCTTTGCAAACTTAATGGGAAATCATGCTCATATTAAAGGCTATGGTCCTGGATACCAAATGTAAAAATATTACATGTTGTTACACAGTACAAACTTAAATTGTTAGTATAATGTTTACAAATATATAATAAAGGCATATTAGAATATATTAAATGTTTCATAAATATGTACATACAATTATACTAGTGCTTTAAAGGGCATAGAGTTAAGCATTCAGAACATACAAGTTCCTATTAAAAATCCCTTCAAATTAAAAGACGTATCAACATTTATCGTACCCATTCAATTCTAACAAGTATACTTTCACATCTCTTAAGTGTGTCATCATATTGAAATGGGCAAGACTGAAAATGAAAAAAAAAATAAAACTGCACTAAATGCACTATGTTCAGATTCATATTCATTCTAATATGCCTTTATTATATATTTTAAAACATTATACTAACAGTTTAAGTTTGTACTGTTTAACAACATGTAATATTTTTACATTTGGTATCCAGGATCAAAGCTTTTGGTTATGAGCATGTTTTCCCTTTAAGTTTGCAAAGAGGAAATGATGTAATACGCCTTGCTTTATTTAAACGCAGTTTTAGCTCTTTTTAGCTTGTCTGGTGAAGTTCCTGTATTGTTTTAAACTTGGGACAAAAGCGCTTACACGCGTTCACTGCTGTTCTGAATAAAATGTTTGCCTGCAACTGGTGAGAGACGTCTTTTTGGATTCATAAGCTTGGATAGTTAACTATCTCCTATGTGTTGGTACATTCTGCACCTTTGTTAAATCTCAATGCTCTATATGCTGTGCCCAATAGGGACAGTTACAACTAGCACTTTACAGACAGAACACAATAGAATTACCACACTGTAGCAGTGAAACAGTGTCAATATGTTCAGTATAGCAATAACGCAGTTCCAGTTTATGCTGACTTAGTCCCTACCTTTACTACTGCAATCCAGCAAGAGAGTATTCTTAATGCTTTTCAGGTTTCTGTACAATGACAACACAGCTCTGCAACACACCTGCATCCCCTTTCCTTCCCTTTACCACTGCACAGTGCAGAGGTTTACCCGGTACAAGACTGGAAATCATTGTGGAGCAGAGCAACAACATCAAATATAAATTATTAAAACCAAAAAAGAGCACTAAACGTTGTGAGTCTTCAGTTTATTACAAAATGTTAAGCACTTTCGTCAATGCCAGTTGACTTCCTCAGAACACTCCAACAATATAAAAACTTGATTTAAATAATACATATCCAATAATGATTGGCTAAATATTCCACCAATAATTTGATGAAAATAACCACAATTCATGAATATTAAATACAGTTCATGAATATTAAATATACCATTTTGTTAAAAACACATATTTAAAACACACAATGTATGCATTTATATAATCACATCTTGTTTACCAAAAATGTTCTTTACAGTATGGAATTTAGATTAATATGTTATAATGTATTACCCAAACAAAGTACTTAAAAAGGCCTTTATTATTACTTAAACCTGCTCTGCTTTTTCTCTTAATATTGGCAGGATGGTTAGGTGATCATTTAACCCTGGAAAAAAGTTGGCAGCCAATCTTAATTGCTATGGTAATTCCTTTTTGCTGAGAACATTTTGCCAGTCTCCCCCTCTTGCTACTTTATATACAATATCAAGAGTAGCAAATTTGAAACCACAAAAATTAGCACATTGTAGACTGTGTTTAAATAAGGCATTAGCTTCCTTCTTGTTTTTTATATCATAAAGATGTTCTTAAATCCTGGTTTTAAACAATCTTTCAGTTTTTCCAACATAAAAAAGATGCACGGGTATTACACCTAGCAATGTACACCAGTTTACTTGAAAAACAATTGCCCTTTCTCAAAAACACAGTATTTTTATTTTTGTTAGCTAAGGAAATTGAACTTTCCTGTAAAATATAGGGGCAATAGGGACATCCACTACAAGGCCTAGTCCCATTTAAATTTCCCTGTTCACCTTTGGTAAAAATTCTTCTTTCCAAAACTGACTTTAAATTAGGTCTTATCTTAGTGGAAAACATAGGTTTCTCACCTAATGCTTGAAATACTTCAGGATTAGTTTTAAAAATACTCCAGTTTTTGTTAAGTATCTCTTTAACTCCATGATACAAGGGGCTATACTGCACGATGTAGGCCTGCTGAAAATCAATCTTCCTCTCACTATTAAAGGGTTTATCAGGACTAGTAATTTTATTAAGTCCTTTTCCTAAAAGCGGTGCATACCTTTTACCCCACTCATCCAATACCCCTTTTAAAATAGTATCATTGAATTCACCAGGGTAGCCTCTTTCTAAGAACATATCCTTTAAATGTATAAACTCATTAATTACATCCTCCTTTAAGGATGTCATCCTGACTACCCTGATGGTCTGACCTTTGATAATACTTTTCTTTTGAAATAGGGGGTGATGACTGCTGAAGTGCAAATAACTATTACAAAAAGTTTTCTTACGATACACTCTAGAAACAAATTTCTCATGATCCTTTAATATCTTAGTATCCAAGTAATTAATTACCTGTTCATGGTAATCAAAGGTGAATTTCAAAAAATTAGTAGTTTCATTCAAGTATTGGATAAAAGATGGAATAGACTCTGGGGTTCCTTTCCATAAAATAAAAATATCATCCAAAAACATGTTGTAAAAAAGAATGTTTGAAAAAAATTCACTTTTGAAAACATCCTCTCTTTCCCATCCTACCAAGACTACATTTGCATATACAGGGGCACAAGCGGCCCCCCATTGCCACTCCCTTCACCTGTTGGAAATACTCTCCCTCAAAATAAAGGTAATTATTTTCCAAACTGAGACCCATTAATTCACATAATAGATTAATTTCATCAGATGGTAAATGGGAACAGGTGAAACAAAAGCTAAACCATCTTGCTTGAGGATACAAGAAAACAAATCATGAACATCTATCGTAAGAAAAATACTGTTGGGGCACCATAAATCACTTTTTAATTGACCAAGGAAATCCCAGGAATCCTTCATCAAATGAGATGTGCCCTCTACTACATGCTTCACCTTTTTGTCTATGTATACAGCCAAATTGTGTATTTTGAAACCCCCAGCTGCCACAATCAGCCTAAAAGGTAGTGTTTCAATACTCTTGTGCACTTTCGGAATACCAAAAATGGCAGGTATTTTGGGATGCAAGTTCAGGAAGAATTCATAATCTTCTTTGGAAATCCTCTGGTCCATGACATATTCATACAAAAAAACTGTCCACCCTTTGATAGGAAATATGTATTTCATTCTTGGAACACTGAGAATAATTTTCAACATTAAACAAAATAGACTGCATAGTATTAGTATATTCTTCAGAATTATACAATATAATACCTCCAGAGTATTTCCAACAGGTGAAGGGAGTAGCAATGGGGGCCGCTTGTGCCCCTGTATATGCAAATTTAGTCTTGCTAGGATGGGAAAGACAGTCCCCCGGATTTACTAATCTTCCGTGTAAGACTAGATTAGTCTTACATGGAAGCACCAGTCTAAGAGTATGATGGCAGCGCGCCATGCATATTAATGAGGGCGCGCTGCCTCAACTCTAAAGCTTACATGGAGTGTGGATGAGTGTAGGGGGCATGTTGGACTGCCGAGCAGTCCAAAAATCCATGCCCCTGCAATGAAGAAATGCCGCAATTTCGAATTATATGAGTGAGTCCACTCACATGTGTGCATATGTTAAACAACTGACAAAATTAAAAATAAAAAGAGTTTTTTTTTTTCCATCCGATATAGCTGCCCGTATTTGCGTGTGTTTGCGCGGGTTTGCCCATTGCTTAGCCACAGTTAGCAGATTAGACACCAGAAGAGGATAATAAGAAAAATATATGCAAGTTAAGCAAAATAGTGATAGCATAGTGGTTAGAGCCCTCACACAAAGAGGAGGCATTCCCGGTTCAAGTCCCACTACTGCACGTTCCATTTTCTGTTGGAAATCTGTATACAAAAATATTTCCTGGCATTTTTTATGTATAAGTTTTGTAAAAAGCATCGAAATGTTAAATGTAGTAGTGAACGAATTTTATATATATATATATATATGAAGGTGAAATGGTTATGCATTCTGAGCCATGAGTACCCTATTTTAAGCAATATAAAGCACTGCTAAGCACATTTTACCAGTATTGAGTAACTGCGCACCGTGCTAACCAATGCAATGTCTTTGCACGTAGCTGCACACTGTGCTAACCAGTGCAACCACAACATATTTGCACATAGCTGTGCACCACGCTAAGCAGCGCAACGTCGGGCAGTGTCGAGCAACGTCGGGCAATGTCGAGCAACGTCGATCAACGTTGGGCAAAGTCCGGCAAAGTTGAGCAAAGTCGGTTAAACACGGCCACACCTCCTTTACTGTACCTTAACCAGTCAGGTCTTACCAGTAGGAAAATAAAAAGCAGTGACGGACTCAAACTCAGGATACTGTGCACTATAGTCACAGTACTTAACCACTAAGCCATGACAGCATTTCATAAACGTGCACTTTCAACAGACACATATCTATCAAAGGAATTTTAAACGTTGCCAACATCAGCTAAGCAGGCGTGCCTACAGCTGAGTTTTTCCAAAACTGGCCAATCACAAATAAGTGTGGGAAATGAGGCATATTTAAGCTCCACAGGCGGAAATACTTGCTATAATTGGTTGTAGCTTCCTTCTGCAGTCAGCATGGCTGGTGTTGGAGAAGGCACTCTATTTAGAGAGCAACACTGGGGCATCAAGGAGTCCAAAGTAATGGTTTGGCTCCTTGTCTACAATCATGAGGAAAGACTCCTGCAGGGCCAGTACCAGGGTACCCCAATATAAAACAGAGGCCTGGAACTGTCTTGCCCGTGATCTCACCAGTGCCACTGGCATTCCTCGGACTGGTGAGCAGTTCAGGCATTATTATTCTGACCTGAAGCGATGTAGGGAGGATCAACTGGACCAGTGGATCCAGGAATCCCGTACAATGCCTAATCCCCCAGTACTGAGTAAGTAGCCATTGTATTAAGTAGTTATGAATTGCTATGCTTGTCTATACTATGGATAGGTATGTCTCAATATCACTGCATTTACTTCACAGCTGCAGGTGTCCGTGCAATGAATCAGCAAGCCCATGAAGATAGGCTGTAAAGGCTGTGTCATCAGGCAGGTTAGTAATTATTCTGCATGTACTGTTATATAAAATAAATGAGAGAGCCTTCAAAAAGTCTTTTAACCCAATAAATAAAGGTGTAATGATCTTTTAATAAATGTATGATTCATGGAGTGCGTCTGTGTCATTTTCTTTGATATGTTGTTGTACTGTTGCATTCTACAAATAGTGGTGTTGTATTACGCAGCGCCAACCCACACTTGGGTAGGCCCATAAAATGTGGATGAAGGGAGTGCCAGTAGCTTGTATGCATATGTACAGCCCTCAACTGTTGGTTCATGGCCAGCATGTGCAGGTTAATCTGGCACATGAGTAGCTTGTTATTGTGTTCCCCAGAAATGTCAGTGTGCTGCCAGAAATGTAGGGAGTTGTTAACATATAACTGACACTTTCACCTGAATATATCTAGATAATTATATGAAAGTAGAGCTGTCAGTGTACCCTCTTAGCAGTAGTGTGTGTGAGCAACCCTCAAAATATGTTGCAGTAACATCTGCATCTTGGACAGTTTGTATGTAAGCTACAGCTCATGCATATAATGATCTAGCAAAATCCAATTGCACAATATAAGGACATTGGGTAGTATAATAATGCATGTAAGGGACATATAACTGCAGTTAATAGGAATGTAGTGGAAACTAGAAGGATATATATGTTGTTAATTGAGCTATCTTTTCCCACCCTACTCTATGTGCATAAAAAATGCAATTCCACACCTCAATCAGTATGTCTAATCTCAAAACATTTGTTGGGACATATGTCCTATTGGTTTATAAATATTTGCATTAATTTCTATGCATGTGCCCTGTTAAAATACCACAATATTGGTGGCCTGTTGCCATCAATTCAACCTGCATGCTGTTGTAATGTCCACTATTGTTCTATACATGCATGTGCTATGCTTGCTGTTCAACTGTTGAAAATCTGGTGTGTTGGGTTAATGGGAATACTTCAGTATGCAGTTATAACTAATTGGGAATGCTGTTGACTGTTACTAACCCATATCTTTATTAAACTCTCCAAAACATAGTTCGTATGGGAAGGCCGGTCCCAGCAGACCTACCTGTCCCACCTCAGCTGGCCATGACACCTGGCACCAGCAGATCTGGTGCCCAGCCTGGGACCTCCTCTTCCGTTGGCCCTGTGCCACCTTTGGGTGGCAGCACTGCAGGGGATGGAGCTCGGCCCCCTGTGCAAGCATGGGCAGAGGAGGGGCACCTATCACCCTTCAAACGGTCTGGGCTGTGGTGCGTAGAGAGATTGAACGTTCTGTTGCAGAACCACTACGCCAGCTTGAGGCCAAAGTGGCACAGCTCCCGGGTCAGCCTGCTCCTCATACACAGCCCCCAGCACAGCCACCCGCTGGAGCGTGAAGGTGCAGTGGTGACTGCCCATGGGTGGGGACCTCAGTCCCACTGTTTCCATCTGGGGGCTCATGACCTTGCGAGTTCCAAAAATCCCTCCCTGTCAAAGGTGTTCACCAACCACATGTGTCATATACTGCCCCTGTATGCATCTTGTTTGTCTTGTCTGTTTACCTCCCCAACCTACCTCCCCAAATATACCTACTTCCCCTATCCCACATTCCATTCTCACCTGATAAAAAGGGCAATCTGCTCCCAAAAAAAAATTATGCCCCATACATAGCTGCCCATTTTGCACACGTGTCCACTGGACACATGAAATGTTATTTAATTGGCATTACAACATACTTTGTTGTCCTCGCCCCTCTCTCAGGGGTTGAAGGTTTCATATCTACCTCCAAATGTATTGCATATGCACAGCTGTTGCTGTTGAAGAAATGGGCAGCTATGGACCTTCCCTACAGCCATCCTGCACATCCTGAGCTATTTTCCATACTGTCTTTCCCGCTTTGTGCTCTTTTTCACCACTTTCCTATCTCTCCATTTTTGTTTTCTTTCAAAGAAATGAGCGTGGGGGTGAGCATGAGTAAGCACTATTAAGCAGTAGTTAGCGGGTTTGCACGAGTTTGCTCTTGTTTGCCCTTGGCTAAGCAATGCGCAGCATTGTGCAAACATGAGCAAACCTGCTTACAACTGCTTAAAAGTGCCTTAGTCACTCTGTATGTGAGGGCCCTTGTTCTGCTCAGGAGCAAACTAAAACACCTCTGTAAGTCTCGAACTTTGGACCTTGCACACATTTCACAACATGAAGTACCACTAAGCCATGATAGATATACATCAAGTTGGTGTTTAAATAATTATATCATGCATCAGAATGACTGAATGTAAAGGAAAAATAGGAATACCATACCACACAACTTGTTCTGTGGATGTTGACCAACAGTTGTTGTGGGATTACATTACATGACTGTGATAAGAGAAGCAGCCATTCTAGCAGGAAATAATGTTACACCATTACTTTACAATCCCACACAGTATCACAGCAGGACAAACACTGGTATATCTATTTAGAGCAGAGGCTATACCTCCCAACTGTCCCTGATTTTCAGGGATGTCCCTGATTTTGACACAACTTTTAGCTCTGTCCCTCTGAATCCCTCCAAAAACTACTGACTTTGGCCAGAAAGGTGGTGAATTACACTTAATGAATAATGACAATAATTAAGAGTTAGACACTTCTTTTACTTCAGAAAATGTGTATTAATTCATGTGTTCTGATTCTCTCAATGTCTCAACTTAATGGCACTAATATCTTAAAGGTGTCCCTGATTGTCCCTGACTTTTTCTTGACTTTTCCCTGAGTCTGTTCAAATATGTACATGATTGATTGAGAGGTCTGGCAGAGGCAGAAACACAGAGGCATATCAGTCTTTCTGCTGTTACACACTGTGGAAATAGCTTTGGAAGGAGTTTTGGAAGCATACCCTTATGTAGGAATACAACACTGAAATACAAATGGATGTAGCCATGTACTGGTAGCAACCAACTGTAAGAATGCCATTGCTTTATTGCTGAAAAGACCTGTGTGGTGCACAGACAAAAATAACAGGCTATTCTCTGGCTATCATGTGGACAGGTCCACAGTTGGGAGTTACACAGACAGACTACTTGCCATGATAAACTAACATGTACACAGCAACCCTGTAAGTCCAGCAAGATAAAATCCACACAGTACTACGTACGCTCTCTGTACTTCTGCAACCCTACCCAAATGTAGAATATACCTGTGTGTGCAGGGCCTACCAAGGATGTAGGTAAGCATACTCACAGTACTGACATGTGTCCAGATTTTCTGAGCAGCTCATGCTAATGTCAACACTAAAAAAGCACAAACTGTTTAGAACTGAGTAAATGAATATTCACAGTATAGCAGTTCACAAACAATTCTTGTGCCAAAGGAATACATCTCAATAACTAGCTTTGTATGGCAGTTAATTGTAACAGTTGAAAAGAAAGTACATCTTTCCATGTATCTTGAGGTAACATTTTGAGGGGTGAATACATTTCTACACTGACAAGTGGGTACTGGAAGCAGCAGTATTAGGTCTGAGTACAAAATGTAAATCTCTGGCTACACCCCTGGCTTCTGATATAAGAACTATACCAACCTTCTGTCTCAAACAATGATGTCCACAGCAAACAAGGATGATCTCCATCTTGGAAAGCTGAAAGGGCCATGCCTACATGAGTCAGAAATTTATAGTACTGGGTTGCTATGACAGTGATTACTGCAATTACTACACAGCAGGCTATATGGAATTAGTAAATGGTGGCCACAAACTGGTGCAGAGGCCATCACATGCTCATGTGCAAATTCCTACAAAAGCAGGCTGCAATCTCTGCCAACAAACTCAATCACTCTATTGCAGAGACTGACAGAGAGAGAGAGAGACAGACAGACAGAGAGAGAGAGAGAGACAGAGAGAGACAGAGAAAAGGAAAAATAAATATTACCAAATCATACAAAGGAAAGGTATGTGACACATATGTATTTACTGGCATGTAGTAGATGTTATTGAAGAATAGTCTACATAATGTGAACCATTCATATATGGCAGCAGTACTTCTTTATGCACAGATGTTCTGCTGAACTACTGCTATGGACAATAATGTGTGTACCTGTGGGCAGTGGGACATACATGTGAAATGTGTAGCTCAGCATTAAATGTCAAAGATCTGATCCATGTTATCTGTGTTCTGTACAGTAGTGTGGCCAATGGCTGTTGGGGGGATTAGCGCTGACATTATATAAACATGGGTGTGACAGAACAACACATGCATGATAGTCATATTAAAGTGTAGCTTAGCATTGGCAACTGCTGTAGCAGTCTAGTATGCTTATCTAGCATCTGTTGACATATATACCCCTCCAATGTTAGTGTGTGTTCATGTGTGACACCTGTTTGTGTTGCAGCAAGGCCCAACAGTTCAGCTGTGAGGTCCAGGGACTTACAACAGTGTGGACCTTGTGTATGTATGCCACACACATACAGAGAAATATATATGTGTCATATATATTGACATCTGTATATGTGCATAGAGCAGGGGACATATTGCCACTGTTTGTGAAGGGGGGAGATATATATGTTGGTGAAGGTTAGTATGTGCATATTTGTATGTAGGTTTTAGTGTGTGACAAACAAGACAGCATACAATGCTGGTATATGATATGTGGTGGTTAAACACTGTGGGTGGGTTCTTCAGTTTGCAATGTTGAAGCCAGTAAGGCCTGCTAAAGCTACTTGGGCTGTGAACACCTTCAATGCATTTATCCCAAGACTGTGCAATTTTATTACATTACTGTACACTTTACATCCTTTGTATAATTGATATTCTCACTATGAAAGGTGAAATGTATATGTGCCTACATATATATGTATATGTAGACAAATGGGTGTGTATATGTATATATATATGTACACACACACACATATATATACATATATATATATATATATATATATATATATATATATATATATATATATATTCATACACACCTACATCTACTTGTTGCAATAGATTCTTTGTACTGTTGACTAACTGTGATGGTCAATATGTTTGTGAATACATCAAAGATATGTATCTCTGGGATAGCTTAGTGGGAAACTGTTTATGTTATGGTATTATCAGTCCTTGCTTTGATCCTAGCGAAAGCTGTGTATTCTGTTGCTAGGCAGAACAAGTGCGATTGCATACAGTGTGATTAAGTCCCTTGGTTTTAACTAGGGTGTGTCATTGGAGGCTAAAGCACTAAAGCTATTATTATTGATTGGTACCAATGTTGAACGCAAATTCTGTGTGTACTGTAGTACTACTTGAAGCTCTGGGCCTGTACAGCAAAGTATGGTATATGTCCACATTGCTTGCATCCACTGTTTTGTGTGGTCCCTGTATTCATCACAGATTACATTTCTCAAGATTAAGGTTGTGTAAGTACTGACACACAGTACTGTATAGAACACACTGAAAGCTATCTGGGTTGTCATACCTTTGTGTCCTGTAATTATGTCTGATGTGTGTGTGGGTATGTCTGTAACATGTCCTTTGACATATGTGTGGTAAAACATATAACTGCATATCTAGCAACAATCATAGTGTACTACAGCAGTATGTGACCTATATTCCCAATTGTGCACATATTTTGGCCACAGGATTGCCATTAACAAGTTATGTGGTATAATAGTAATACATTTACTGGACCTTAAACTGATTGTGATGGATGATATATTTCTTTACTCATCAGCTTGATGTATATCTGCTGTGGCTAGGTGGTGCATCATGTTGCATACAGTGTGCCAGGTACTCTTGTATAGTCTTATATAGTGATTTTATTTTGTTGCTGTGCAGAACATGGTTCATTAGATAGAGAGTGAGCAAGGCACTTTCAAGCAGTTGTGGGGTGAGCAGTGATAAGTGGCAGTTACAGTGTTTCACTCTCAGTTAGCTTATAGGTTGCTATATATGGCAGTTCAGTGATATCTGTACTGTATAATGTTAAAGGTGCCATATGACTTGCTCAGACATATTTTTGTATTTATGTCTTCCAGGGATCATGGCCCATCGCAGGAACCCGAGTTTCAGTAGTGCTGAAGATGATATCATTACTAGCAATATGATTCAGCACTACCGTCTCATGTTCTCAAGAACCAGCCAGGACCAGCAGGAGCATACTGCAATGTGGCAAGATGCTCCCGTAGTGCCAGTACCAGCCCCAGCAATGTTGGGGGGTTATCCATAGACTGTCCTAGCAGACCACGTGCACGTGGCTCTGGCCAGTCCCAGCAGGGACTTGGATCCAGTGGACATATGTCAACCTCTTCGGATAGTACCCAATCTGGATTAGTACCTGATACTGTCTGTAGCACCCCTGCCATGCACAGGTTCCATATCCATGGCCAGAGACGGTGATCTGTAAAGCCTGCCAGGTACAGTCTGTAACTGTCTCACAAATCCCCGTATATGGCAGCCACATGGTGGAACTGTGTGCATGCAGACACACACACATAAATCAGAAACCTAGGGCAAACACATACCAGCACACATTACATCAACACTGGCCCATAACAGTACTCATGGCCCTCAAACACACACTCACACACACACACATATCAATTGTATGGCTCAGTGTAGGCCTCTGGCAAACCAACAACACATCCTGTGCATATGATGAAACATGTGCCACCTCCTGTCATCTGTAACATTGATGCAGGAACAGGCTAACATAGTGCTGATGCACAGGGTGACTTTAATAAAGTATAGCAATGGTTGGATGTGTAGCATGTTGTCAGCAGTAAAGTGTAATGATATTCTTGAAGGTGTAGCTGAGCAGGCATGATGCATTAAAGCTGTAATTAGCAATGTTGTATTGTTTTCACCAGTGTTTATTCCAATTGTGTTTTGTTTGCCCATGTGCCACTTGGCTGATGTGTGTAGTTGTGTCAGCATGCGTTATACAGTGGACAGTAAGTGTGGGGTGTGTGCAACACAGGTTTGCAGGTGTCCTTTTGTGAACATGGTGGAGGTGCACTGTCTGCATGTACATGCATATTGGACACATGGGCAGGGTGACATGCCCTGTATTGGCCAGTGTTAACACTCCATAGTTTCCCCATTGTACTACACACATTTTGGAACTTGAGTACGCATGTGTGTGTATGACACGGGTTGACACTGTGCTGTGGGTGATGCTGTTGTTGCTATCTGTCATTGGTTTGCATTACTAAGGTTAACACTGTCCCAGCTGCATAATCCTTTAGTAATGCACACTGTTCACCTATAGGGTTGCATGGACCGTGCTATCACAAACACAAGAAATTCTCACTTATACAGTAAAAGTGCATTAGTCTCATGGACCCCTGCCATAAACTAAATATATAATAGAAGATGTGAAGTTGCACCAAAAAAGAGTTACATACCAAGAAGGGATAACCTCTCTGGTCAGTATCATTGGGAAAATACAATCCCTCAATAAACATACAAGGCAATCAGTTTCTTCTTCAGCAACTTATAATTACCCATAAGATCTTATATCATCCAATAAACTCTCCTATACTCTGTAACATTATCAAACCTAATAAAAATCTTACAACACTGCGCTCATCAATCAAGCTACTAGTATCCTCCATTAAATCCAACAATAAATCTGGGGACTGCCTATTTTCTAACTTTGTTGGAACTAACTGGAACAAACTTCTATCTAATCTTACATCACTTACATCAACACCCCTTTTTAAGAAACAACTAAGAACTTTCCTCCTATCCCAGTGGCTATGCCCTTGTACTAATCCTGACTGACCTGCTGTTTCTTTCTTGCCTATCACCTCTATGTCCTTATTATTATTACCAACTTCCTTTGTACTTTTTCAGTATCACCCTGCAAGTATGTGACTTTTTCTAGTAACAAAAAGTATTTAAACTCTCTGTCTCAATAAAATACTTCTACTCCCCCTTTCCTTACCAGCTCTGACTCATCTCTTATGCCCTCCTCTGAGGGCTTTAGTTAACAACTTGCTTAACTGACATACCCCTGTGTATCTCCTTATTCAACCTCTCAGTGATATCTTGTTGTAATTCTGCTTATTTAATGTAGTTTTTAGGCTAAACAAATTGTCAACTTTGTTCTCAGTGGAAATATATTGTATTCTTTCTCACCTGGCTACACCTATGTAATGGAGCTGTTTTTTTTTTCCTATTTGTTCCTCAGCACATGTACAAACCAACTTAATCCTGCCTATCTGGCTTGGTCTACTACCCTTCAAACCTGGGCTGACCCTCTAATATACTTATTCCTAAACCTGTCCACCCTCGCCACACCCAGTGCAAATGTTAACATAAATTGATTAAGGGTAGAACTACAACAGATCCTGGAAACTCTCACCCTATAAGCCAGACAAATGCTATTGGGAAGGCTATGGAGCACAGCATTATGGTACTCATTAACAGAGACATTATGAACCTGCAAATAGTGCACCATACCCACTTAGGTTCTCTAAAGGCCAGATCATGGCTCCTACAACTAGCAGACTTCAAGCCAGTTAACAAGGCTATAGGTGAGGGAGGGGAGGTCCACACAGCCAAGCTATAGCTCACCAGCAATTCATACCCATCCCACATTCTTGTAGTATACATAACCTCAACAGACTGACCATAAACGATTGTTAGATGATGGATTGACAACTGACGCACAGATGTAGGACACACAGTAATATTTGCAGCCTCCATGTACAATTCTATGCCAGTAACAAGTGGTATTCACCTGCACTCAGTCCTGGGACCACTCCTGTTTGGCATATAGCTTTCTTAGGTACAAGCAAACACAGTAGGGATATGTCTGCCCACATTTGATGAAAATGCATACTGTGAGCTATACTTTATTCTCCAGATGACACACACATCCTCCAAAAGGGTATCATAGAGACAGATACCTGGTGTCAAACTCATGTGTAAAGCTATAAGCCAAAGAAAGCATAGTTATCCACTTTTAGAAAACAAAGTATCTCCAGAGTACAACATAGGTAGTAGCCCCCAAAATGTGGAACAGGTACTAATGTATACATAGAGCCATGTGTTTAGTCATCTCTCCTTTGATAATCACATTACCAAAGGGTTTTGGAAATCCCTCTGTGGAGCACATAAGCAATAAAGGGTTTACATGCAGATCCACAGAGGTTTTTGCACACCTATAATGATTAGTCATCTTTGCCAGACTTTGCTTGCTTTGGAACAGGATTCAAATATACCTCAAGCATAAATCCTCACTCACACTCTTCAATAGAAACCGTGATGAGTGGATGTGAAACAGAAGAAGTAGCCCAGGGATCACTGCAGTGGCTAAGCTTGTCACTAGCATACAGAAGTGACCTAAAGTCTGGAAAGCACCAGCACGCTCTGGCAAAGATAACAGATGCATTCATGGAGAAAGCAGAGTACCCACCTATGAAATAATTGAGGTCACATGTATGCATATGGCTTTGTCCGACAGCTACCTTACATGTGTAATGCACATACAATTGTCATTGTGATATGTCATACATTAGAAAAATCAAAACCCACTCCACATTGACCAACGGTGTCACACACCTGGAACGCACACACAGTTAGCAAGCGTGAGATTCAAACTCCTTTCTAAGTATATTATGACACTATATCAGTATGGATTTACACAACGTGCTATACATATTACTGGGATTTCTCCTTTCCACAGGTATATTTGTAGGATGGTGACATCATCAGACTTGACAAAGATGAGTTTCTCCAAAGATGTTGCTCCTCCCCAGGGACACACACACACACATTTAGCAAATGCAGAATTCAATCCCCTACCTAACTACATTATGATCCAATAGCAGTATGCATTTACGTGACGTGCTATGCACATTACTGGGATTTCTACTTTCCACAGATATATTTGTACGATGGTGACATCATCAGACTTGACAAAGATGAGTTTACCACTTTTAAGGGGTGCGAGTATACTCCAAAAAGGCTGCTCCTCCCCAGGGAGACACACACACACACACACACACACACACACACACACACACACACACACACACACACACACACACACACACACACACACACACACACACACACAGTTGGCAAGTGCAGAATTCAAACCCCTACCTAATTATTTTATGATACAACAGTAGTACGCATTTACACAACACACTATACACATCACTGGGATTTCTCCTTTCCACAGGTATATTTGTAGGATGGTGACATCATCAGACTTGACAAAGATGAGTATACCACTTTTAAGGGGTGTGAGTATTCTCCAAAAGGGTTGCTCCTTCCCAGGGAGAGGCACACACACACAGTTGGCAAGTGCAGGATTGAAACCCCTACCTAACTACATTATGACACTATAGCAGTACGCATTTACACAATACACTATACACATTACTAGAATTTTTCCTTTCCACAGGTATATTTGTAGGATGGTGACATCATCAGACTTGACAATGATGAGTATACCACTTTTAAGGGCTGTGAGCATTCCCCAGAAAGGCTACTTCTTCTCAGGGAGACAAACACACACACACAAACACACACACACACAGTTGGAAAGTGCAAGATTCAAGCCCCTATCTAACTACATTATGATACTACAGCAGTACGCATTTACAGGATGCGCTATACACATTACTGAGATTTCATCTTTCCACAGGTATATTTGTAGGATGGTGACATCATCAGACTTGACAAAGATGAGTATACCACTTTTAAGGGGTGTGAGTAGTCTCCAAAAAAGTTGCTCCTCCCCCGGGAGACACACACACTCGGCAAGAGCAAATTCAAACCCCGACCTAACTACATTATGATACTACAGCAGTACACATTTACATGACACGCTATACACATTACTGAAGTTTCACCTTTCCACAGGTATATTTGTAGGATGGTGACATCATCAGACTTGACAAAGATGAGTATACCACTTTTAAGGGGTGTGAGTAGTCTCCAAAAAGGTTGCTCTCTCCCCAGGGAGAGACAGACAGACACACACACACACACACACACACACACACACACACACACACACACACACACACACACAGTTGGCAAGTGCGAGGTTCTTAATCCAAACTAAGTACGTCTTTAAACTTCAGAAAGCAATATGGAGTTACAGGGTGCAATACAGACATTACTTGCTGACAGTTTGCCCAAAGGTTTTTTTCACATTTGCAAACCTCAGCAGGCTTATCATAATAGGTGTATTGTGAGTGTATTGTATGCATAGGCCATGATCATATTATATATGGGTTGATGCACCACATGCTGGCACACACAGGGTCAAACTGGTGGCTAAGCTCTGTCAACCCACTACTGGACAATACAGTCAAGAGGAGTAGGGTCATACAACCACAACACCAACAGTCTCACATAGACCTAAAATATAAGCACCAGCAAAACACACACATAAATACACATTACCATACTCGGAGAATACAAATATTAATCTGAAAATGAGAGTGTGTCCTCATAAGCAGACAAGTAAGCAACATGCACCTCCAAGCACATGCCAGAAAACACATAATACACCAAAGCAGTGTGCCTCACAACAGGCCCTAAGGCAAAACAACATACTCAACACACTAGTAATAGGTGACTTCATAGTCAGGCACACAGATGATCCACTCACTCGGCTAGACAAGGGGAAGGTTACTGTCAGTTGTCTGTCAGGTGCTATGATCCGCCACATATCACAAGCACTTACATCACTCCAGAACAGGTACATATATGACGTGTTCTTTGTACATGTCAGGGTGAATGATCTGAGACATACCTCCCAGGACAACATGACAAGAGATATATAGTAGCTCTATGATCATGTAGGCCAGGCTGGTATGACCCTGACCTTGAGTAGCATCTTACCTTTACCTACATGATACTGCAATATAACAGAAAGACGATAAACGTCAACAATTGGTTGAGCTTCTGGTGTCATTCAAAGGGGATCCAGTCTCTGTCTGCCTGTGATGACATGATAGACAAGCCTCGTTGCTTCACTACAGATGGTTTGCACCTGTCGCCCCTATGCTTCTGAATACTGGCCAAGGCTCTTGCTGCCCCCATATTACCTTTTTTAGGGAAAGCTCAAAGGTTCATAGGTTCATAGGTAGGTACTAGGCTATTGGCCCTGGGACCTATACAAGCCCAGCCAAAAAAGTACCTTGGCTCTTGCCACCCAAGAAATTTATTTTCCTGTGCCACTGTTGAGCAGAGACACAGAAGTGATCCCCGGGGTGAATTTCCTATTTCCCATCCAATCATCAAGATTTTTCTTGAAGAGTGCTAATGAGGATTTTTGTTTGATATAGATAGGTAGTTTATTCCTGAGTATGGGAAGTCTCTGGGACAGGAATCTATCCCTCCGGCATGTTCTGTTTATTGTGGTGACAAGGTTTAGGTCCCTAGAGCATGTAGCTCAGAGGGATTGGGATTTCTTTAAGTGGAGCATGTCCAACAGCTGTGGGTTTGACATAGCTTTGTATGTTAGGCAGAGATTACCTCTGAGTAGACGATATGTGACAGAGTAAAGCTGGAGTTTTTTGAGATGGTCTGTGTAGGGCATGTGTTTAAGGCTGGTAATCCTCTTTGTGAGGTATTTCTGCGGCCTTTCCAGTTGTTGTAGATGTCTTGTGAGGTACATACCAAAAGAGGTGTTGTACTCTATAATGGATCTAATGAGTGATGAGTAGAGGGGAACAATTACCTCTTTTTTCTGCATGAGAAACCTTTTGTGATGAGGTGTGCCACGTAGAAAGATTTCCTGACTACTGTGCTGATGTGATTATCAAAGGAGAGACTACTGTCCACCTGTGTCCCAAGGTCTCTTATCACACTTTCGGTGTTAAGTATACTACCGCCTATGTTGTAGTTCATGGGTACAGAGTTTTTACCAAAGGGGATGACAATGCACTTTTTGGCACTGAGCTTGAGGCCATGGCTTTGACACCAGACATCTGTCTCAGTGAGGTCCTTTTGTAGGATATCCACATCATTAGTAGTTTCGATTATGGCTCCTAGTTTGCAGTCATCTGCAAACTTCATTAGCCAAAGACCTTCTGTGTTAGCCTGTACTTCAGGGAAGTAGATACCAAAGAGGACAGGACACAGGACTGAACCCTGTGGTACTGCACTTGTCACTGGTCTGAAGTCGGATTTGGAGTCGGCTACTTTTACAGTGTGGGTTCTGTCAGTGATCCAGTTGGCAACCCATCTTATGACATAGGGATTTATACCGAGTTTAGTGAGTTTATCTATAATTCCAAGGTGGAGGATGGTATCGAAAGCCTTGGCAAGATCTAGATAGGCTGTGTGAACCATCTTACCCTTGTCTACGGCTTTGGTGACTGCTTCAAAGAAGTCTATCAGGTTTAGGAGACATGATCTGCCTTTTACAAACCCGAACTGGTTGGGGTTCAGAGTTTTGAGATTACCACTGCCTTTGTTTATAAGTTCCATGATGATATGTTCCATAGCTTTGCAGACCAGGGTCATCAGGCTAATGGGGCGCTAGTTCCCAGGGTCCATGGTGGCTAACCCCTTGTGTAGTGGGATAACTGTCACTGTACACCATTCAGCAGGCACAAAGCCTGAGGTGAGGCTATGATTGAACATGGTACTTAGGTGTGGTGCCAGTTCGTTCTGTAGTTCGTGTAGAACGCAGCCTGGGATGTTGTCTGGTCCCATGGATGCTGTGTTCCTGGCTTTGGAGAGTGTGATTTTTACCTGTGCAGCTGTGATGACAGGAACTTTGCATTCTTCCGGTATAGAGATGGGCTCTTTCATGGGTGAGAGGGGGGTAAAGTTAGCACTGAAGCTATCTGCCAGGATGCTGGCAATATCAGTTGGGTCTGTATATTTAGTGCCATTGTGCTGTAACTCAGAGCAGATCTGAGTGTTGCCATTGAGATTCTTAACATAGCTATAGAATGCTTTGTGGTTGTCTTTAGAATCAATGGCGATTTTGTTTTCGTAACTAGCTTTGGAGGATTTTATCAGGGATCGCAGCTTCTTACTGAGGCTGACCAGGGAGCTCCTCCACTCAAGGGATTTTACCCTCTTTTGCAACAGTTTCTTCCTTCTGTTGTACAGTTTGTTTATGGCAGGGGACCACCAGATTGGCTTCCTTTTCTTGGAGGATAGCATCTTGGTTCTGTTTGGGATAGCACGATCCATGCACTCATGTAAGTGCTTATAAAGTGCAATTGTGTAGGATTCAGTAGTCGTAACTGTATTGTCCATCTGCATGGGTGTCATGAAGTTCACCGCTTCTGTCTTAAGAAGCATGAAGTTGGCTTTGGAGAAAATTTTAACATGGTTTCCTTAATAGGGGGTGGGGGCAGAATGAGGATATGTAGGGTAATTAGCTTATGGTCGGATTGGACCAATGAGGCGTTGACTTCAGGTGTGGAACACCGGTCACTCAGGACAAATCAAACCCCGTAACCAACACAAACAACCAGAAAGTGAGTTAAATGCTGCTCATTGCCAGAAGTCTCAGCCTCGAAATGCACACACTCGAGGCACTTCTCATTATGGAGAATATTGATATCTGTGCAGTAACAGAAACCTAGTTCAAGGCTCCAGAGAGCACACCAGCACTACCAAAATACTACTCATTCCATACCTTCCAGCATCAAAACCTGGATCATAGCACATAGGGTGGGGATGTATCCATATTCATCAAGGATACCTACACCTTTCTCTACATCCTCTCTACAGGATATGTACCCATAGAATGTTGCACAGCAACGTTCTTCCCACTCCACAGGGGTGGGGCCACAAAAGGCCCTTGGCATTCATGCTCTATGAGCCTGACAAGTCTGATCTGCAAGGCAATGGAGCCAATCATAATGGAAGTCAACAATAAAGACATTGAGAACCTTCACACATTGAGCACACCCAGTTTGGCTTCATCAAATGCAGATCACGCCTCCTGAACTGGGTGGATTTCTTTGAGACAGTTACCCAGGCTATGGATGATTGAAAGGAGCTCCACACAGCCTACCTATACCTTGCTAAGCCCTTTGACACCATTCCCCAGTCAGGTATCATAGATTAACTCACCAACCTGGGCATGAATCCATACATCACAAGATGGATTGCAAACTGGCTCACAGATAGATCCCACAAATTAAGAGTTGCTGGCTACATGTCAGACTCTACACCGGAAACAACTGGTGTCCCCCAGGGTTCAATCCTGGGGTCCCTCCTGTTTGGTATAGACTTCTCAAAAGTACATGCCAACACAGGAGGGTTGTGGTTGACAAATTTTGCTGGGAACTGTAAAGTGTTTGCCATAATAGATTCCCCGGATGACAAAAATATTCTCCAGAAGGGACTCTATGAGACAGATGTGTGGTGTCAGAATCATGGCCTGAAGCTCAATGTAAAAGAATGCATAGTAATCCCCTTTGGGGAAAACAAAGTACCCACAAACTACCACATAGGTGTTACTCCCTAAAAACTGAAAAGGTAATAAGGGATCTGGGGACACAAGTAGATAGTCATCTTTCCTTTGACAACCATGTTGCCAAAGTGATTAGGAAATCCTATGTGGCCCACCTAATCAACAAAAGGTTTGCATCAGGATCAAAAGAGGCAGTGGTGGCCCTCTACTCTTAAGTCATCAGATCCATCATTGAGTACAATGCACCATTTTGGATGTACTCGACTAAGCACATCCAGCAGTTGGAGAGACCACATAGGAACCTCACCAAGAGGATTACTAGCCTCAAACAGTTGTTTTATGCAACACAACTGGTAAAACTAAATCTGTTCTCCGCCTACTCAGAGGCACACTCTGCCTGACATACAGAGCCATGTCCAACACATAACTGTTGAACATGCTCCATCTACGGATAACAAAATTGAGTCACACTACACACTCCAGGGATATGAACCTCATCACAACAATGAATACAACATGCTGGTGGGATAGAGTACCATCCCAGACACTTGCCTTACTGTGGAACAGAGTCCCAATGTAAATCAGACAGAGCCCCTCGCTGACACTCTTCAATAGGAACCTTGATGAGTGGATGGGAAACAGACAATTCACACCAGGCATCACATCAGCAGCCCCACTAAAAAGGGGCTTAGGGTACTGACTGTTAGAACTAGGGCTTAGGAGACTACCCAATGGGGTGGTGAAAGCTGCACAACTTGCCTAGGCTAATATATGCCATCATGAAGATAGTCTACTACATACCTATGGACCTATGTGACAGGTACATGTCTACAGATAGTAGATGTGTACTTCATTGTACAGTCATGTTGTACAGCAGACACATGCACCACATACACTGTAATGCTTACAGATACTGGTGGCTATTATGTACAGTGGGTGAGATGTGCACCTCATGTCTTTTGTGCCATTGGGATGTGTGCTGGGTGAGACAGTCCTGAATGACTCCTTGTCATGGTCACCCTCTTACACACATCTCTGCCCATCCATCTTTGGCTTATTATACTGTGTTCCCCCTACATATATATAGGTACATAGGTAGGTAATAGGCTATCTGCCTGAAGGCATATATTAGTATGGCCAGAGTGTGCAGCTATCACCACACATGGGGTTAGTTCCCTAGGCCTCTGTGTAGTAGAGCTGATGAAGTGATCCATGGTGTGACAGTTCAGTTTCACATACACTCATCAGGGCTCTTCTGGAAGAGTGTCAGTGAGGGACTCAGCTTATTGTAGGTTGGAAGCCTGTTCCAAAGCAAGGGAAGTCTGTGAGTTAGTAATGTATCCCTCCAACATGTTCTATTTATTGTTGTGATGATGATATCCCTAGAGCATGTGGCACAGTGAGCTTGGGTTTACTTCAGATAGAGCATGTACATCAGTTCTGCATTGGACATGGACCTGTCTGTTGGGAAGAGATCGCCTGAGTAGACAGTATGCAACAGAGTACAGATTGAGTTAACTTCAGTATTGTTGCATGGGGTAACTGTTTGAGGCCAGTAATCCTTTTGTTGAGGTACTTCGGTGGTCTTTCCAGCTGCTGAAGGTTCCTAGTCAGATTCATCGCAAGTGTGCCGTGATACTCTCTGATGGGTCTGATGACTGATGAGTAGAGGGAACCTCCTTTGACCTACATGCAAAGACCTTGGCAATTTGTGGAAACACATAGCATGATTTTCTAACCACTTTGTGAATGTGTTTCTGGAAGTAGAGATGACTATCCACATGTGTCCATAGATCCCTTATTATTACCTCCATATTTAGGGTGTTGGCACCTATGTGGTATTTGTATGACTGTAGCTCGAGGCCATAATTTTGACACCACATCTGTTTGACTGAGACCCTTTTTAAGGATGTCTCTGTTGTCCCAAACATCGATTACGGCAACCTTTTTGCAGTCATCTACAAACTTTGCTAACCATAGCCCTCGTGTGTTTGACTGTATTTCTGAAAAGTATACACTAGACAGGAGGGGTCCCAGGACTGAGCCATGGGGGACAGCAGTTGTTACCAGCTTACAGTCCAACAGGGAGACCACAATTCGTACCTTGTGGGATCTATCTGTGCCCCAGTTGGCAATCCATCAGATGACATATGTGTTTATGCACAGTTTGTTGATTTTGTGGATACGACATGTGTGTGGGATGTTGGAAAAGGGCTTTTCAAGGTCTATGTAGGCCATGTGTAGCTCCTTTCATTGATGTATGTCCTGGGTAGCTGCCTTGAAGACTGTCTAGCAGGTTTAGGGACCATGATCTGCCCCTGTCCAAACCAAAATGGGTAGGTTTGGGTGTTTGTAGGCTCCCAATAGCTCTGTTTATGATTTCCATAATGATGGACTCCATGGCCTTGCATATCAGGCTTATTAGGCTTATAAGACAATAGTTCCCATGGTCTGTTGTGCACCAACACTTGTGGAGTGTGCCAAACGTTGCTGTAACCCATTCAACAGTTTCATATCCTGGACAGAGGGTGAGTCTCAACAGACTGTTCAGGTGCAGGGTCTGTTTGTTTTGGAGTTCACATATGACACAGATAGGGACACCATGTCATCCCATAAGCACTGTGTTTTTAGGTTTGGATAGAGCTGTTTAACCATTGTATATGTGATTTCTGGCTTTTCACAATCTCCAGGTATGGTAATGGGCCCTTTTGTCAGTGAGAGGGGGGTAAATATGTATGAACCTGTCTGACAAGATGTTGGCAATGTCAGTCATGTGCATGTATTCATTTACACTTTGCACTGACTCAGAACATATATGAGTTTACATTGATATTTATGACATAGCTAAAGAAAGCTTCATGGTTCTCTATGGACTCTTTGGCAATATTTTGCCAGAACATGGTTTGGATAATATTAGGAGTGCTCATTGTTTCTTGATGATACTGATCGGAGATTTATTGATCTTTTTTGGATTTTCACTTTTTTTGAACAACTTAAGTACTTCTAGTACATAGTTTGATTATGACAGGGGTCCAATATATTATATGGGTCTGTTTTCATATCACTGTGTGCGCAAGGCAGGATTGGTGAATAGTGACAAGTGTCTGGAGTAAGAACTGCAACTGCCAGATATGTGTGGCCCACTGCTGTACTCAAACATAGTCTAAGTGTGTGAGCATGCCCAGTATGGCCTTTCAGTATGTTGCTGACTGAAATTTGCTAAATTTGTTTAAGTGTGTGAGCATGCCCACTATGGGCATATATACTGTGTGTGTGTGAAAAATCAAGCTGGTTTTTACTTCAGGGCTCACCTTTGTGTTGTACATCGACAGGAAGCACGCTGTGCCTGCAGGGCTTCCATGAGTCAATTTGCATAGACTTATCAACATTTCTACATACAGGGGGGACAGCTATTATTTGTACATTTCTACCCAGGGGGGCAAACCTGATTGTTAACTGTGGGTGTACATAGGATGAGGGGTACGTCTGACACTGATACACATTTGCTAGGCCTGCACTGCTATGTCAGGTACTCCATTTCAGTCTGTACTGTTGCCTATCGTACTGGCTTGAGGCATACCACTGTACTACAGACCTTAGCTTCCAATTACATGCATATTAGTTTGTGACTTCATAGCCTACCCAACCCATATCACACTGTCTAGCCTGCTGTTATCTGTCTGCATAGGCCTGGGGGGAGGTTACCCATATGCCTCTTCAGAGGGCATGATACAGCATTTGTTTGTGTTTGCGTTTGTCTACAATTGTCCTGCTGGCTGTGACTGTTAGTTATGTGACCCCCCCCCACCAACTGGTATGTGTGAGTGACTTAAGTTATGTCTGTGCCAGTGAAATGCTGTCATGGCTTAGTGGTTCAGTACTGTGACTATAGTGTACAGTATCCTGAGTTCGAGCCCTGTCACTGCTTTTTATTTTCCTGCTGGGCAGACCTGACTGGTTAAGGAACAGTAAAGCAGGTGTGAGCGTGTTTACCCAACTTTGCTTGACTTTGCCTAACTTTGCCCGACTTTGGCCAATGTTGCCCAACTTTTCCCAACTTTGCTCAACGTTGCCCGACGTTGCCCGATATTGCTCTGGTTAGCATGATGCGCAGCTATGCACTTTTGTATTTAAATATGCTCAGTACTGGTAAAATGTGCTTATCAGTGCTTTATATTGCTTAAAATAGGGCACTCATGCCTCAGGTGGTGCTGCAGGGCTGCCTATGTCGGATGCACATAGTACACTCCCTATACATGTTTGAAAACAGGTAGTGTCAAGTTAGGCATCCCTTTTACTGTATGTGCAAGTCAGAGAGAGGTGTCATTTCCAGGGTTCCTACAGAGTCAGTGTATGTGCTATGCATTGCCTCTTTGCCAAGGCCAGGGCATACTGGGCACGCCTCCTTCTGCCTACTGGGGCAGGCTCAGGTTGTTCCTGCTCCAAGTCATGCTGTGCCTGTGCAGGCCTTGGCAATGGTGGGGGGCTGTTTGGCCCTGCCCCATGCTGTTCCTGCTGCAGCTGTTTCCACAGGATCATATTGTGTAGCATGGCACATACCATAACAATTTGGGTACATGTAGTTGGTGAGTACTGCAAGGCTCCACCAGATGTGTCCAGGCACCGAACCGTGACTTGAGCATCCCAAACACATGCTCAATTATGTTTCTTGTTTGTGCGTGTGCCTCATTATGGAGTAATTGTTCAGGAGTATGTGCATTTCTGATGGGTGTCATCAGCCGCGGCTCCAGTTTGTATCCAGCATCCCCCACTAGGTGGCCATCAGGGATGTCCCCACTGGCAAATCTCTGGTACAGCTGCATCAGATGCCAGATGTGGGAATTGTGATAGCTTCCAGGGCAGCCAGCACACATATTCATTATTATGCCCTGGACATCGCACACGACCTGGCAGTTGATGGAGGGGAAGCCCTTGTGGTTGATGTAGACCCTACCCCGCTCACTGGGTGGTGCTTTGATGCGTATGTGCATGCAGTCTATTGCACCCACTACCTCAGGGCATTCCTATTTCTTGGAAAAGACGCATATTGCTGGCCAATGCCTCACGGGAATTGGGGGACTATACATGCTCACCGGCATGTGCTGACATGGCATCCAGGAACTGGTGGAGTACCCTGGATGCTGATGCCTGTGAAATCCCCATCATATCACCAGTTGGTCTCTGGAAGGTACATGTAGCTAGTATTCTTATGCCAACACATACCTTGGTATCCACTGGGATGGGTTCCCCTCTGTTGGTTCTGTGTGTGAGGCGTGGCCGGCACAGCTCAACAATTTGCTGTAGGAGGTCTCTGTCCACCCTATAGCGCTCCACTATCTCCAGCTCATGTAGCCCCTGGTAGGTTACCCTGGGTCTGTACACTCTTCTCCGTCTCCTCACTGTGGTTTGCTCAGCAGCATTCACAACATCACCACCCTCAACACCTTGCACATGTTGGTTTATGATAGCAAGAGCAGCCCCTAACATTTTGTCTGACTTAAGCTTTTTAAGCTTTCCCTCTTTGTATACTGCAGTGTTGCAGAGTTCTTGGGAAAAAACAGGGGGGAATGCTGTTTGCAGAGTTTAAAGTGCTGGGCTGGGCTGGGCTAGTCTGCTGCCTGTGTAATTGGCTGATTCTGATATATTTCACCTGGCAGCTCTGCTAGTTCTCCTTGGTTAACTTCCTACTACTTATTTTCCTTCCTTTTGCCTTTCTGTTTCCGCCCGGGGGGAAGCGCCGCCCAAACAAGCGCAAATGCGTGCACATGCGCACACATGCTGTGTGCATGTTTGCAAGGAGTTTTCTATCTTTTAACATTGTGCACCTTTGGTCTGAGGTTTTCAAATAGGAAATTGTAGGCACACCTCTTGCAATCCTGAGCAACTCAAAGCAAACATAAGCCACTGTGCTCCAATTAGCTTACAACCTGTCTGACACACACCCTCATGATATCACCTATATTCTACTCTACTACTCACCTACTCATACCCTTACACTCTTGGGACATGGCTCACATGCTGGGGAAAATTGGGATTCACTATCCTTATCCTCATTTGCATAGGATTGCCTACTAATGCATGGTTACATCTCTGACACTGAGCTTCCCCCCGTAGCAACCATTACTCAGTGGCCATGATGTATTCAGCCTGCCATTCACCTGCATGGCAGAATAAGCTTTTTAGTGAAAATGCCTATTTTTGGCTTTTTTAAATTATTTTCTTGTTTTCATAAGCGCCACACATTTGCGCGGTGCTGTGCTATGCTTAAACATTGGAGATTGTGGAAAAAAAAAGTTCAATTTTTATATTTTTAAACATTTATAAATGCCAATGGCCTTATATTTGGCCACTGGCATGCTTCCTCAACTGTATGCATCCTTTATTTGGAGGTGTCATAGCTCCGTTTAGCTATTTGCAGAACTGTACTCCATTACCAATGGAGTACATTTCTGCAGATAACACTAATCTTTCACAGACAGGTTAGTGTTTCCTGGATCGCAAATTTACCTCATTTGCATAGCTTTCACCAGCAAATGAGGTAATATGCATACCATGACGCTGTCCATGCAAGAGTAGCTTTAGCAGCTCTCGTGCACACCCCTGCCGGCTGTTCCTGGATCGCACAGCAAACATATTGCCTGTTTGACATTTTACACTACTCTACAACTCCATGCAAGCTTTCGTAAATCTGGCCCAGTATGTTTTCAAAAGTGATTTTTTTTCAAACATTCTTTTTTACAACAGGTTTTTGGATGATATTTTTATTTTATGGAAAGGAACCCCAGAGTCTATTTCATCTTTTATCCAATACCTGAATGAAACTACTAATTTTTTGAAATTCACCTTTGATTACCATTAACAGGAAATGAATTACTTGGATACTAAGATATTAAAGGATCATGAGAAATTTGTTTCTAGAGTGTATCGTAAGAAAACTTTTTGTAATAGTTATTTGCACTTCCACAATCATCACCCCCTCTTTCAAAAGAAACGTATTATCAGAGGTCAGGCCATCAGGGTAGCCAAGATGACATCCTTAAAGGAGGATGTAATTAATGAGTTTATACATTTAAAGGATATGTTCTTAGAAAGAGGCTACCCTGGTGAATTCATTGATACTATTTTAAAAGGGGTGTTTGACGAGTGGGGTAAAAGGTATGCACCGCTTTTAGGAGAAGGACTTAAAATTACTAGTCCTGATGAACCCTTTAATAGTGAGAGGAAAATTGATTTTCAGCAGGCCTGCGTTGTGCAATATAGCCCCTTATATGTTTTCCACTAAGATACATCCTAATTTATGGTGTACATTGCTAGGTGTAATACCCGTGCATCTTTTTTATGTGAGAAATCTGTTTTCCACTAAGATAGGACCTAATTTAAAGTCAGTTTTGGAAAGAAGAATTTTTACCAAAGGTGAACAGGGAAATTCAAATGAGACTAGGCATTGTGGTGGATGTCCCTATTGTCCCTATATTTTACAGGAAAGTTCAATTTCCTTAGCTAACAAAAATAAAAATACTGTGTTTTTGAGAAAGGGCAATTGTTTTTCAAGTAAACTGGTGTACATTGCTAGGTGTAATACCTGTGCATCTTTTTATGTTGGAAAAACTGAGAGATTGTTTAAAACCAGGATTTATGAATATATTTATGATATAAAACCAAGAAGGAAGCTAATGCCTTATTTAAACACAGTCTACAATGTGCTAATTTTTGTGGTTTCAGATTTGCTACTCTTGATTTTGTATATATATAGAAGCAACAGGGGGAGACTGGCAAAATGTTCTCAGCAAAAAGGAATTACTATGGCAATTAAGATTGGCTGCAAACTTTTTTCCAGGGTTAAATGATCACCTAACCATCCTGCCAATATTAAGAGAAAAAGCAGAGCAGGTTTAAGTAATAATAAAGGCCTTTTTTAGGTACTTTGTTTGGGTAATACATTATAACATATTAATCTAAATTCCATACTGTGACGAACATTTTTGATAAGATGTGATTATATAAATGTATAAATCATGTGTTTTAAATTTGTGTTTTAAAAAAAATGGTATATTTAATATTCATGAACTGCATTTAATATTTAATATTCATGAATTGTGGTTATTTTCATCAAATTATTGGTGGAATATTTAACCAATCATCATTGGGTATGTATTATTTAAATCAAGTTTTTATATTGTTGGAGTGTTCTGAGGAAGTCAACTAGCATTGATGAAAGTGTTTAACATTTTGTAATAAACTGAAGACTCACAACATTTAGTGCTCTTTTTTGGTTTTAGTGTGTTATTTGAGCACTATTGCACCACTTTATTTTGGTATCTAATATAAATTAAACAATAGCAGCACTTCAGCCGATTTCAACTACTCCAACTAGTGAGTGGCAAGATGCAAAAAAGAATTGCTGCATTTCTCAAAAGGGTTGGCAAGTGCACCCTATAAACAGCACTTGTTCCATTTGCATGACTCAGAATACCCCCATATGTCATGGGAACTACAACTTACTGCCTCATCCTACTGGCCAGTACTTGGGTCTCCATGGATAAATTCCCATTTAAGGAAGGCATGAAACAAATAGGACTCGAAGTCATGGTGTAAGTCTAACACAGGCAGTAAATACAGTCTGATTTTATTTATTTATTTAGCGTATGTTAACCAGGTAAGTGGATTGATCAATGGATCCTTTTCAGCCATGACCTTGCCACAGGGGCAAAAATAAACAGAATATATTTATTACAGACAATCAAACATCATGTTTTTGGGAGATGAGAGAAAACCTAAGAATATTGGAAAAAACCCACACACACATATCGGAAGAAGAGTGAACGTCACACAAACAATAACTAGTAATCTGGATTGAACCTTGGAACTATGAAACACAGATATTACCATAGAACAAACACACTTCCCAACATGATGTGTTCGGATCATCACAATGGAAACAGCCTGTCTGTCTGTCTGTGCACATCTACCATTTTCTGCTGCCTGTATCTAATATATGTTGAAACAGTCATACTCTGTAGGCAGCACCCAGTGAGGGATGGCTACATCTGAAACTGACATGTCATCTGCCATACTTCATTGTAACACTTTTTGGCATAAAACTGACAACCTCCAGGAACACCCTTCCCCCACCCATTGATGCTACTTGGCTTCAATTAATCACTACTGCTGTTGGGTGTTGATGCCAGCTGTCCTTAAGATCAAATTCACCAAATCTGCTAACACAAGCAAACAGGCTTAAGTAAAAATAACAGAGAGGACAGAGATGAAATGCAGAAACTTTTAAACTATCTGAAACTCATCTCAGATAATACCAGCAGTGCACAATGCTGATTACGAGCCCAGTGATATTCCTTCTCATATGTGTTTGTAATGAAGCATTTTTTTTAAGGCAGTGTTTATCCAAATCAAAAACTTTTCATATGATTATCTGTGGTCGTTATCTCTAGTTTTCCTTTTTATGATACCAATTTTTACATAATATTTAAAACAAGGTTGACATCTTGCCCAACTTAGAAATATATATCAGCTGCCAAAGTGGTCACTGGTCTACATTGCCACAGAAAGCAAATACGAAAGGAAAACGTCATCCTTTAAAAGGTCACTCACCAAGACACATGCTTTACAATAATGCCACACACGTGACCTATGAGTACTTTCAAGGCTTTGCTTCTCAGCTGTACATTGTTGTTTCTAAACAGACCAGTGCATGCATTCTTTCTACACTCTAAGTCTCACAAGGCCACCCTGCCATTTATTGATTTATTGGCTGTAGCCTGTCCCCAAGTCCCTCAGATAAATGCAAAAAAAAAAAAAACAACCTGTTAAAGCTGCATCTAGTCAATAAAAAAGGCTGTGAAATCATGTTAAGGGTGCCACATATGGCAGCCTGTTATTTAAGTCTTAACTTTTGGTATTTTACGCAAAATACTGGACAACTGAGAGATATGCTTCTGGAACAAGAGATTCATTATAATACATTTTTCAACCATATGAAGCTCTGAAACTTGCATATCTGCCATTTAATGACTGCAATTCTCAGAAACTTGCAAGAAAAACATGCATTTTATGAGGAACAGATCAAAACTATTTGGCAAAATTAAAGACATTTTGCAAAATCAGGGACATTTGTCAGTTATGCTGCTTTGAGTTCTATCTCATTTATTGCCAGAAATTAAAATAAAATGAACAAATTCAGCTCAAAGAAAAAAATCGCTCTGGTTTCTTTTAGTCAAGTCTATTCTGTTTACTACACTTTTCCATTCCTCTGGCTTAGAATGCACTCCCTGAAGCTGCTTCAGTTTTGAGTACAGAAATTAAAAAAAATGTATGTGGAAGAGAAATGTATCCCTGAAGATCTGTGCTTCTGTAGCTCTGCAGCTCCCTGTAGTCCATAGTCATATGGCTAGAGACCACCAGGTAAACACTGTCATTTGTTGCTCTTTTAACTGATTGCAGGTAGTTACGCTGCATAATGATAATGCATGGGTGGGCTATCCATGTCCTTTTACTTTGTTTCTGGCACCCTTGGTCTTCAGTAATTTTTGACTATTTTGATCTAGAGTCATTCTTGATTTACTTTGTGTTGGTATTTAATCTAGTATCTATAGTTACACTTATATAAAATATATACTTCATAACCATATCAGCAACAATAAGAGATTGTTTTATATATGCAATGTATCCTTGTGTTTGTTATGACATCATATAACAGTTCTAGTCTTCCAAGTACTATGTTTTTTTTTTAAATCATACTAAAGTCCCTGGTTTCATCTCTAAGCTAATACATTTTAGTTGCTGTCAGAAGGGTGAATGGAAAACTGATGTCACAGACTATCTGAAGCCCTTTGTATCAATCCAGACCAGCTTCTACTGTTTAGAAATTCCCTATCCTATTTCTTTAAGGGACAACATTACCTGGATGACATAATTTGCACCCTTACCCATTCCCTGAACTCTCCACGCCTCATTCTGCAGTGCACCTCACGGGCCTAAGATCCCCCTTCTACTCACTACTGCTCATGCCATTCACTCAACTGCCTTGTAGCTGCTCCACATACCCTCCCTCCAAAGGAACAACAGTTTGTCCAATGATACATACCTTATGTCATCATTCTGTCCAGTTCTGCAGAAAGCAGACTTGTTGACATAGAGTGCCTTATGTTCCAGTCCTATATATTTACTGTTCTGTAGCTGTAAACACTCCATCAGTTAATAGGCCAGCTAAAGTTAATAAATCCAGTAAGTAGTAACAAGTGTACTTTTACAATCAGTAGATTGGTGTCCAGAGATTACTCTACAGTACATCTGTTTTGATGGCAAGGATATATTTTGCTTAATTATACTTTATTAAACCTCCTATATATCTCACATTTTGCATCAACATTTCCCTGTGTGTAATTTTTGTGGCATGAGGATATATGCTGAGAACTATTCATATGAGCTGCACTCCATACTTCTAATGTGAAAAGGCCCTGAATTCACCAATTCAACTAGATTAACAAGCATGCCATACATTAAGATGTGCTCTTTGTGAGCTTTGCTGCGGTGTACAACTACCTGCATTTCAGTAAATAATCTACATTTTACATGCATGCATACAAACATGCATACAAACATTTGCATGAACATATGGGTGCCACATGCAGTGCCAGCAGGTGATTCCAACACTTTGAAATTATTATTTTATTTGATTTTACAAATAAAATTAACAGTTGAATGTATTGTAAAATTTTAGATGCATTTTCATCAATACTAATTAGTTATATATGCAGTTAAACAGTCATTAAGACACATCACCATTGTTTATTTGCAGACCATTAGAAAAAAAAACCTTTACTATGTCTAAAAATTATTACAGAAGGATTGACACCCACCCTCATAATCTATTTAAGTAAAGTGTTCCCCTAAGAATATTTAGCCATGAAAATGTGCATTTTAGTCAAAAAGTTGTTTTATTAAAATTAATTCAGTCTTTATCATCAAAGGAAAATAAAAATCAGAAACTAGATTCCAAAGATCAGTCATGCTATATTATTCTAAAGTCATCCATTTCTATTTCTTTCACAAAACTACTTGGGTGGGGTAGAGAATAGGTGAGGCATTTAACAATTTTGTCATTAAGGAAACAGCACAAGGTAAACTTTTTGCCACTTGTCAACATGGTGGCAGGGAAGATATAAGACAAAATAATTATTGATATATTGACCATGTTTAAAAGTCAAAGGCCTGGGCATAAATTAAACCCCATGAATGGGCTTTAGCAGGTCTGATTGCCTCCCCAACATCCTTTACAGTGGCATCTTACAGTTATTCGGAGTTACAGGAAAAGGCTTTCTAAGTGAAAGCCTGCATAGTTATGATAGCATGAATACCCACAGCAGCCTACTGACCAGACGCAGATTACTTAGTCCGTTTTTAAGGCATACACCACAGTGCTGTGCACTGCACCAAATGATTTATTTGTATCTGAGCTTAGCTACTACAAATGAAGATCTTGGTGCCAGAACACAAACTGCATGTATAACAGACTTGCAAGTTTGAAAAATAAATCTAGGAAGTGTTCATATGCAACATAATTTAATTGACCATGTTGAATAACTATTCAGGATGGTAGTGGTGAGGGCTCTGAATATCTTAAACTAGCAAGTGCTAATTGTCTACTTACTACACATGTAGAAAGCTCCAAACAAACCAAAGACAAACTAAAGGGAAGAATTCCTCTAATGATTAGTTGGTTAGTGCTACCACACATAAAGTTCATCACAGGGAAGGCTGTTACTGCTATATAAGCAAATCAGTACATGCCCTTAAGGAATTAGTCTGTGAGTACTACAGAACAAATGCACACAGACCATTACCATAAAAACATGCCCAGCACTGGTAAGCCAGTAGAAAATGCCAGGTGTACTCTTAGTTTGATGCAAATATTAAATGTGTGTGCTTTTTAAATATTATTGATTAATACAGTTGTTGTACTTGCCCTTTTAATCTTTGTATACTGTTTAAAGCAAAACGGCAGAGTTTATTGATAAGATATCCAACAATCGGAATGTCCCCAGAAGTTCCACACTAAAAGAATACAGGGTTAAGTAAAATGTCCTATGCAGACCACCTCAAGACCCTATCCCTGTATTCTGTCTCCTACAGACTGTTGAGGGGAGATCTATGCCTGGCATTCAGGGCATTGTCAGACATCATTCTGATGGACTTGCTGCATATCCACAAAACAAACGGCACCAGAATTACCCATTCTGAAGACTTATACCTTACCAGTGATAAAAATAGGACCTCCTGGAGAGACAGGTATGTATCCCAGACACTACCTTGTCTCTGGGACAGGCTCCCCATCCATGTAAAGCAGAGTTCCTCCCTAAACCAGTTCAAGTATAACTTGGATAATTGGATGGGGAACAGGACATTCATCCCTGAGTTGGTATCTGTGTCTCTAATAGACACAGGCAACCTGTAAATGGTTCATTTCCCAGGCCCCTGCTTGTAAATGTTTCATCTTCCAAGCCCCTGCTTCACTTATCAAGGGTATCAGAACTTGTCAGAGATTGGAGCTACATGGCTAGGCTTAAAAAGGCCCTTGTGGTCATTAGCCTAGTAAACACCTATGAACCTATAAGACACATGGATGGGAGATAAGAAATTTACCCCGGGGATCACATCAGTCACCCTGCTGCTAGACAGGGGTCCAGGGAAGTAAATACTGTGGGAAGAAATAGTCAGGAAATTGTTAAGGCTAGGCTTGTATAGGCCCTAGGGCCGATAGCCTAGTACCAACCTATGAACCTATGAAAATTAGCAGCTCAGCATCTAATAAATTGTCATTGCTGTATTTATTTCATATGGTATCCTCAGGACAGTACACCACAAAACTAAATATCCACTACAGTTTAATGTTAGTCATGCTTTTCTAAAGTCACCTGGTCCTGTGAGCTTTATTCCTGACTAGCAGTAATTCTGCTCACAGAAATGAGATACATGAAGTGATCGCTGCACAATTAGTTTGTAGTGCATGCAGCAACCTGATTATACTCAAAAATGTCTAAATTGTATCCTGGTTCAGTGCAGCTACAACATAAGGCCCTTCCTTAACAGAACTTACAGGGGTGCTGATCAATTGTTAAGCACCTCAGCAAGCATTATTAAGGTCAGGTCTTTACAAAAGTAGGCAGTGCTGACCAGAAAACACAAGCAGGAGGACATGAGATGGCTTCATTTCAACTCTTATTTCTGACTTCTGTCTAACATTTTGAATAAAACTGCTTCTGTTAGACAGGGAATACAGATGTCAAAAACCTTCCCATCTATTTTACTGGCTTTCAAAGCAGGAACAACCCATTGTGTTTTTATTTTTTTTATCTTACTTTTGATTAATTTGTAGTACATGGATAAGATAAATCTTAATGCACTATAAAGAATTATGAATGGGTTAGCAGATCTTAACCCTGTTTTATATGCTATTGGTGTAGATGCCAAGTTTTACTTCTCGAGCTTCGCTCTCAGCGTGAACTACTTGGCATCCATGTCTTGAACACATACTAAAGAAGTTACTATCACCATCCTTCTCATAATCCTCTATATTGTAACATACATCCAGGAATTCTGTAGATGGTTATAATATTTTAAAGACAAAGATTTCACACACACTAATTAGTACCCCTTAGATAATGGTAGAGGCACTAATATACCTGCCAATCAGATTTGGATTAATATGTCTCTCGTTTTTATTAAATTGGCTATTGATGAACATGGAAGTGATTGGCATAGCAGGAGATTTCTAGGCAGTGAGGCTTTCTAAACAATAATTGTTATAGTAGCTTAAAGACAATATAAGATGTACCTTTTAAAAGAAACATCCTGATCCAATAAAAATAATGGCTTCTTAAATATCACTTGTCATCTGTTTTACCTATACTCAAGGCTGGCCTTACCCATTTTCAAACCTTAAGATACTCAGTGGTGCCTAACCACTCCTCTGATACCTTATTTTTTACCAAAAAATTTCAAAAAAGATGTCCAAGGAATCCGGGAGCTGTCAGCAATCGTTTTATTAAAACATAAAAATAGTAAACTGATAAAATCCAGTGCTTTCATCCTTTTCCAGTCAGGGACTTCCTCAGAACTAAAAAAAAAACTTGATTTCAAATTCCAATAAATAACTTCCCCTTGGTCACATGCCATAAATACAACAAATTCATTGGACACAATTAAAATGAATTAAAATTCATTCTTGTTTAGAATAATCCCTTAAAAATAACTACTAAATTACCAATAAATCATAATTTTAAATGCCATAATTTCAACACACTTGCAAGAAAAAGGGTGTCATTCAAACTTGGTGGAGAATCAGCACTGAGCCTCAAATTGCCACCAAACTTCTCTGACCTCTATATATTCCTCCCAAAGACCACATGTAGGATTAACCTAAATCCATTCCAAAAAAGAAAACAAAAAAGAATGATGAGGAAATAATAAATATATCTAGTGAAAGCATTGTTGGTTTTCTTTTTCAAGATATCAAAATTGTGTTCATGTATATGCTCGTGCCTCACTAATAATTGTACTGCTTAATATTTGAGATGTATTTATTGACAGGTTGACTTTTTCTATCCTCATGTGAGTGTACAGTATAGCCAGTGACCATGCCCTGGATATGGACTTGAGCTTCTGGTCTGGGTTTCACTACACAGATTATTTACTTGAATGTTTCACTGCATGGATGTATACCTTTGCATAGCAAAGATGGTGTTCATTTACCTGTCTTAAAGCAGACTTGATTTAGATAATTAATGTCTTCCTATGTTACAATGGTATGCCACTTAGCTAACAAGGGATGCACGGAAGTGCAGTGTATCCCTATGAATCTGAGCAACAGCATTAGATGCTCCAACCCTGAGATAATAATAGTGATTTATAGATTCATAGATATTCCACAGCTAGGGAGTCTTATGACCATTTGCACATTGCTAGTACCCTCTCTTAGGTCATACCTTCTGTCTCCAGGTAACACATACTAGTAAGTCTTCCAGAACATTTCTTGCTACCCACTCAGTCATCTAGGTAATGTTTAAATGAGGATAGTGAGATGCAGTGCTTAACATGCAAGAGAAGTTTCTTCCAGAAGTTTGGGAGGTGCTAGGTTGTAAACTTGACCTACCACTGTGTTTTATTTACCAGAGGGTGAAGATTTAGGTTTAGATTTAAGTGGAGCAATAGTTCTCACCTTATGGCAGAACTCAGGCATATTGTTCATCACAAGGGTTCAGGTAAATCTCACACCATGGGAAAATCCAGGTACATGCCTTACTGCTAAAGTTCAGGGGAAAAAAAAACACATGATAAAAGGATTTCAAAGGCAAAGCTCATGTCATAAGGGGAGACAAAGGCAAAACCAAGAGGAGATTTCAATATAAATATGTATCAGAGACATTAGGGTAAGTTTTCAATGGTTTCATATTTGGTGATTAAAATTATGAACAAAATCATTCTGAGTGTATCCTTGAACATGGATATTTAATTATATCTGTAGTAGCATATCTTACAATGAATGGAAAAAGTGTACTCATCCACATAAACAACAAGCATAAAATGCTTCAAAAGCAGGGATACAGAGCAGATACTGTAAAGCTACAGAAGCTCTGCTCTTTGGGAAATGAAAGAATGCCTGTATGACTGTAGGCCTGTAACAGTGCCACTGGCCCAGTGGTATGTACACTCACCCCCCCCCCCCATTGAAATCTCATAAAGTTATGAATTCTAGACCTACAGCAGGCACTTGGATCCATGTTCCTAATATTGTACTAAAATGCAGTATGACTCTTGAGATGCTACCTTTCAAATAAGAAGCTAAAACAAAGTCTCCATCTACCTGAAATCATGGTAGTTTAGGTGATTGCTAGCAATATTAAGGCAATGAACAGGAGAGCTGTTTCAGTGTACTTGTTACATTTTACCCAGTCAGTGTAATCACTTCCCAGGTCTCCCCTGTAATGGTCACAGGCTCCTTGAGCTCTATCCAGTCTTTTTGCATGTGCCTGTACCTTCTTAGTAATTTGTATCAGATAAAAAATGAATGTCGCACTGTAATGCCCTTAAGTCACTGTGATTTACCTGCAAATACATATAACTTGACTGGTAAATTTCAGAACCACGCTGCTGTTTACAAATAATACAGATATTTACAATTGCTTTACTTCAAATTTAATATATTTTTTTAATAGGTGGAAGGAACTGCATTGTTTGCAGAGACTGCCTGCAGTCTGAACTGACTGAATGATTGTGTGAACGTTTTGTGAACATTGGTTGGGACAAGATGCTCTTGCACTTCCAATTCTTTTTGAGGGAACGATAAACACGAGTAATGCACTGGTACTCTATTTGTAGCAGAATTTAGGCCCTTAGAATGATTTTTTTTTTGTAATCAAGCACTTGTACTTTTGACAAAGAATCAACAGTTCAAGGTCTTACTATTTTGAACTTAAAAAAGAAGGAAGAGAAAGGCAGACCTTAAAAAAGAAGAAAAAATGGAAAGACATGAAATCACTCTGTGGCAGCAAGTCATTCTGTAACATACCTACTGAGTACAATTATATTTATAAGAGTTAAGCTGCTCTATACTGTTAGGTTGGTTTCAGTTCTAATAATAATTACTTGCTTTTGCAAAGTGTTTTGGAGAGCTTGATAACAAAATCATTGAAGTTCTTTGTTTCAGTTTATGCAGAACTAATACATTTCTTTACATATATTTCAATTTGTTTCCAAACATAAAATTATAAAAGTACTCAATTATGACATAAATACAGCAGCCGTAAGCCTAGCCAACTTTCTTGTCCAGCTGCAAAATACAATTTTCCCACTTACCACATTCTTTATAAACCCACCAAAAATGAACAGATATCCACTGAACTGAAATAAAGCATGTCAGAAATGGAAACAACCCCCTGCTCCACAACTGAGAAATGAGCATCCTTTGTAGCTTTATGTAACCTAGCTAAGGAGTCCATCTGAAGGCACAAAATCAGTCTCCAAACATAGAAACAAATTACTCTCTTAAATTCCCCCAAGCACTTTTGGAAAGAAATTAACCTTCTTTCAGAAAGAAGACATCCTCATAGCAAAATCTCTACAAACACCATTCAATGTAGCACAAAAAACTTTCCCCTGACAATTTTCTTAAAGAATGCATCAATATCCCATCAATAAACTCCACACACCCACAAATCATGAATTACCCACCCCATCACCATTCATCACCCTTTTCCACTTTAAAAACACACATCCCAAAGAAGTCTCTTCTCTACTTGAAAAACATCTGGACCAGGTACTACACAGACAGGGATTAAATGTGAAGGTGTCTCAATTTACATCAAAAATAAATATACCTCAAGGATGTTCAAACAAGACAATGCACCTGAGCTTCTGCATGTTCAAATCATAACGACAAAATCTCATTTCACTTCCTAGCAAGCTATAGGTCCCCCTGTATGACCCAGGACATCCATACCATGCATTTAAACTTATTTGAAACACTCACCATCGAACCCAATATCATATTCAATGATGACTTTAATTACCCCATTATAAAGTGGGAATCATATATAACATAAAATGTATAGGCACAGCAGTTCCTGGATTTTGTAAACACAAATGCCCTAGACCAGATTGTCAGTATACTAACCAGGGGTACAACCATACTGGATCTGGTCCTCAATAATATGAGTGATCACTGCACACCCCCTAGTGTAATGTCTTCACTGGTAAGGTCAGACCATAAAATGGTCTCCTTTGAAGTAAAAATAAAACTTGCAACCCCAGCTAACCCTGGAATGCTCAGGAACTGCACTAAGGCTCACTTCCTACTATTAAGTGATGACCTGGTAAAATTTGAAGCCCCCATAAACCCTGGGAACACTGCTTCCTACATGGAAGTGTTCACAGAAACCCTACGCAAGCATGTTAATAGCTGCATAAAGGCAGCTGTAGCCACGAGGAAGAAGTATAGAACTAACTCAAAAAACAAGCCATCCTGGTATAATCACAGCATCAACAGGGTGTATAAAAGAAGGAAGAAAATCATGGCAAAAATTTGTAGATGCAGCACCCTGCAGGATAAATGCAATCTTATCAAACTAAACAAATAGCTCAGAGGACAAATAAAGCCTACCAAAGCCAAATTTAAGGTACATTTGTCACCCCAGGCCAAGGACAACCACAAGGCATTCTTTTGCTATGTCCACAACTTCAAAGGCAATACACAATTGTATGCAAGCTTATTGTTAATGGAGCCACCTATACTGAGCCAGAAGATATAGCAAACCTACTGGCTGAAACATTCAGCTCCAACTTTACCATTCACCCCCCCCCCCCAAACCTTCCCTCAGGAAATAGCATAAAATATAACTCCCCATGCTATCACTAGAGAACAGATCCTTAAAGCTTTCTCAAAGGCCAAGAACACTGCATCAATCGGTTCAGGCAAGTTTCCAGGATGCCAGCAAATAACATGAAACATGATCTATCAGGCACTCTGGAATTGCTGTAGCCTTCAAACAGGCTTTGTACATCATGAATGGAGAACAGCAACAGTCATCCCTCTACACAAATGTGGGCTATCTACAGGCCCTGGAAACTACAGACCATAAGTCTCACTAATCTCATATGCAAAGCTGTGGAAAGAATTATCATGGAAATGATAAATAACAACATAAGAAACCTCCAGACACTGGACCCAACCCAGTTTGATTTTGTCAAGGGCAGGTCATGCCTACTTAACCTGGGGTACTTCTTTGACAAGGTCACCAAAGCAATGGATGAAAGCAAAATGGTTCACACTACCTACCTTGACCTGGCCAAGGCATTTGACACAATACCCCACTTGATAATTGTTGACAAACTCAACAGGTTAGGTACAAACCCTTATGTTACTCAGTGGATTGCCAACTGGCTCACAGACAAGACCCACTAAGTTAGAATGGGGGAGTCTACCTCTACAAAGAGGCCTGTCACAAGTGGAATCCCTCAAGGATCAATCCTGGGACTGCTCCTGTTTGGCATTTACTTCTCTGAAGTGAAGCCAGTATCAATGGCCTCAGGCTGACTAAATTTGCAGATGATTGCAAATTAGGAGCAGTCTTAGAATCCCCGCACTGACACAAATGTTCTCCAGGAAGGGCTGTCACAGACAGATAACTGGTGTCAGAGTCATGGACTAAAAAAAAAAAAAAAAGTTATGTACTTGCCATAATGTTCCATCTGTGTTGTCCTTTTTCATTCTTCCTCAACTATTGGGTTCGGATCTGAACCTTGGATACGACTCAGCCATTACTAAAGCTTATGGCTACCAAAAAACTGTCAGGTTCCTTCCCTACCCATAAAGCACCAACCCCTAACATACCTCAGATCTTGTTTACTGTTTTACTTACAGTAGAAAGTGCTACTATAAGTCTTCTTTACAGCATAAGCCATATCTGTTGCTCAATATTAAGGACAGTGGTGTCCTTATAATTTCTCGTTCTTCCAGAAATCTATTGTGAAAAAGGTTGGGGCGTTTGGTGGGTGGGAAGCTGAGAAAGAAGGACAATGGACAATACAGATGGAACATTACAGTAAGTACATAACTTTTTTATCTGATGTTGTCAATTTTCATTCTTCCTTAACAATTGGGCCAGAGTCCTCAGCTACCTAAAATTCCGGGTGGACTCTAAGGAAGGATATTCCTGACCACAGTTGAGCCAAATGCTGCTCTTTCCCTCGAGACCAGATCCAGTTTGTAATGAGTGATAAAGGTATGAGGATTGGTCAAAGTTGCAACCACATATATATCATCCATTGAAGTTCTAGATAGGAATACTGAAAAAATTGCCATGGATCTAGTTGAATGGGCTGTTAAAGGTTTTGGTAAAGTTAGACCGAATTTATTTTTTTCCTCCAAACATCTTTATTAAAATTTCACATATAACAAAGGCAATATTACATTTATATAAATGAAAAACATGCAAAATAATACCACTTTAGCTGCAAACAGTTTACATCACAGACATCACTGAAACAACTGTAGTTGCAAACATTATATATCACTTATAAACAATCCAGCCATTGTCAGTTAAGCTTTATATGGCTCATTCAAATCCTGCCTCTTAAACCTCATACCTGCTCTGCATAGATTGTTCCCAGAATTCCCATTTTTTTCTATGTAGTTTGCTCCTTCTCTTTTCTAAAGATCCCGATTCCAGTTGTTTTATCTTTGTTACTATATTCACTACTTCTAGTAAAGTTGGTCTAGACTTTGATTTCCATTTTCTAGTAATTGTTTTTTTTGGCAGCCACCATAGGTAGACTCAGCAAGGCTTTACTATGTCTAGGCAATTCCGATTCTGTAGCATAACTCAAAAAAAAAAAATCTCCTCAGTCAGTCCAATTTGCTCACACACTAACTCCAGCAGAGTGATCTGCAGGGAATCCCTAAAGTCTGCCAGCTCATTATACTCCCAAAAAATATGTTCCCAGCTACCTCTTTCTTGCCTGTCACACCTCCAACATTTGCTATCCACCTGGGATAAAATTCTTTGGAGATTAGTTGGGGGTATAAAACTACCTATGTAAACACTTTCAGTCAAAGATCCTAAATTTTCTAGACTTTGTTGCATATTTGGGAGATATACATATATCCCCCCATTGTCTCTTTGTGAATTGCTTATCCAATCTCTCTTCCCAATCCTTTCTAAACTCCTTTGGTTGATTCTTATAATTATCATGCAATATTTTATATGCTTTACTAATTTTTCCTTTTTTAATGGCAGTTTCTGTTTTGGATTCTATTAAAAACTCTACCAGTGCTGTTTTTTTCATTTAGGAGCCCCCTATTTCTTTCTCTTTGCCAATACTCTGATATCAATCCTTGATAGGGAAGGCAGTCTCTAACCTGCAGTCCAAATAAATTTGTGGCCTCTTCCCATTCTATTACCTTTGCCGTTCTAGTTATTTACTCCTAATACCGTGGTTCCTTTGCTAGTTTTTTCCAATAAATTCCAACCCCTCTTGCCTATTATCTGTATCCCTGACCACAGTCATCCCTATCAGCAAAATCTCTTGTCTCCATTCTCGTGCTGGTTTGATTCTTAGAATACTCCCTGCTATTTTATGAATATAATACTCTGTATGATTTTGGTTGTTCTCCTTTAGAGTCTGCATCCAAAATCCCAACCTCTCCTTATTTTTTGAGTTTCCTCCCTGTGTCAGTATCATTCCTTTCCACTTTGAATTATAGTTTTCTGCTTGTGCTATGTACAAGAGCCGTAACTGTGTTGCTCAAAAATACCACCTCAAATTAGGTAATCCTAGTCTGCCTTGTTCTAGTGGTAGAATCAGCTTATCAAATTCCAGTTTCTGAATTTTTGTATTATCGTCTGTTTAGCCTCTTCCCACATATCCTTAGCTGCCACCACAGAGTTATTTATAATCCATAATCCTAAATATTTCATTTTATCATGTCCCCATAAATATGGATATTGTTGGACCAATTTGTGTGTGGGTGCATAATTTATCGCTATTGCCTTTATTTTAGCTTCATTAATTTTGTAGCCAGAGAAGATCTAAAATTGTCTTAAAATGTTCCACAATACTGTAATGTCCCTTTCTGGTCTTGTCACGTATAAAATAATATCATCTGCAAATAGAACCAGCTTTTCCTGACTACCATACCAATTATATCCTTGAATTTATGAGTCCCTTATTTTATTTGCCAATGGTTTTATGTATAATGTAAATACCAAAGGGAAATGTGGACAATGTTGCCTGATTCCTCTACTCAAGCAGAAATTATTGGAGAGGAGCCCACCCACTTTAATTTGCTCCTCTGATCCCTCATATATTCTAATCAACCTTATAATTGTATCAGGGAAAGCAAATACTTCCATTGCCAGCTCTTAAAGTCCCAGTCTACTCTGTCAAATGTTTTCTCTACATCAAGACCCACCAATAAAAGTGGCACTTTCTTACATTCTGCTTCCTCCTGGATCGTCAATGTTCTTTTAATATTGTCAAATGTTTGCCTCTCTTCCACAAAACCATACCGATCCATATCTATCAATTTTGGTATCACTTTTGCCATTATTTTAGCCATTATAGGCATGAATAATTAATAATCATGGTTTAGTATTGAAATGGGCCTATATGAAGCTGGATCTAATGGATCTTTACCTTCTTTAGGTATTACCATCACCATTGCCTTCTTCCAGGATGCTGGTACTTCTCCTCCTCTTAAAATACTGTTAAATAAAACTTTCCACATCTTTATCAATTTTTTCCCCTCCTAACTTCCAAACTTCCACAGGAATACCATCTATTCCTGGTGACTTTGCTGTAGATTGGTTATACATAGCCATTTTTATCTCATCCCTTCCTAACCTAATTGTTAGTAATTGAGCCTCATCTACCTCTAACTTAGGCATATTTAATTCTTCCATAAACCTTTCCATTTGTACCTTTTCTTGATTTCCGCATTTCTCTGCTTTATACAAATTTTCATAAAACTTCCAAACTATTTCTAATACTTCTACAGGGTCTCTTGTTATCTTCCTTGTTATAGGCTCCCTAAGCTTGGTGACTGACCTTCTCACTTTCTGTTGCCTGAGTTGCTGTGCTAAAAGTTTTTGTGGTCTAGAATTATCATCAAAAAAACAGTTGCTTAATAGCAATCTTTCTAAACTCATGCATGTTATCGAGGTAATCCCTAATTTTCGGTTTAGCATTTTGCAGTTGCTCCTTTTCTTGTTCTGAGAGATATTTTTCAATACTTTAACATGTGTCAATCCCACTAAATAATTCTTGTTACTGTTTAACCATATCTCCTTTTCTTTTATTTTCCACCTAGTTTTAAACTCTACTTTAATTTTATCCCACTCCTTAGCTATGTTTTCAAAAGATAATTCTATCTTCTCTAGTACAAGCTCCTGAGTTAATTCCATAACCCATTCCTTAAATTCCTCTCTTTTCAACCGATAGGTGGGAAAGCACCAGTGTCTCATTTTTATTTCATTACCTTACACTTTTATTTTAGTTATTATTGGTGCATGATCTGAAATAGTTATTGGGTGTGTTTCAAGACCTTCAATTAAATGCACATGCTCTTGTGAGATATAAAATCTATCTAGCCTAGCCCAGTTTTTGTATCTCGGTGAGTAATGTGTAAATTCACTCCAAACTCCTAGTACTGAATTCACATCTTCCATGCCAAACATTTTCACAAATTTCTTCAAAAATCTACCATCCTTTGTTATATTTTCCATTTTAGGCCTCCCAGACACATCTTCACTGTTGCAAACCAAATTCCAGTCTCCACCTATAAGTAATATTCCTTGCTGAAAGCTGATTACTTCTCACAGAATTTTCTTAAGCTCCATTATAGTAGTTTTAGGGGGGGATGTGAATGCATGCCAATGTAATACTCCTCCCTAGCCAGTAGCCCCTTAGTACTATGTATCATCCATAATTATCTTTTTTTTCCTCCTATCACTATTGGAGCTCCTCTTGCAATTAATATAAGTACTTCTCTTTTCCTTTGTCCCAGATATTCTGCTGAATAACCATCCTGAAATCCTTTCTTTATCAAATTCACACGTTCAGTTCTTTCCAGGTGTGTCTCTTGTAGGATAGCTATTTTCACTCTACATTTTTAATATAGTTCACTACTCTTTCATTTTTGTACTTATCTGTAAGACCATTCACACCGAAACACATTACAGAGAGCATCATTTTCTTATAAAGGTATTATTACCACCTTCTATATATAACTGCTCTTTTGCTAAATGTCTAGTTCCAATTTTTGTTACATGTATATAATCAGTATTCAGCAGGTTGGTCTTTTATACAGTTGTTTCATGTCATATCCATTTATGCCTATGTTACATCTTACATAACTTTGTTTTTTGAAAACCCTCAAACAGAACATACAATCTCCCAAAAAACCCTCCTAAAATCTATGAACATAACAATAACACACATAATTATGTATATCTTCTGAAGTTTATGCTTCCTAATAAGAACATAAGTTCTAAGATGATAGCTACACAGACAGGCTAAATTTAACCAAAAAGAAAGGTTAGACCTACTAAGACGCATGGTGCAGCCTGTGCTCTTAGTAAGTGCTATTTGATTTTGTATATCTTTATAACTCTTTCAGTTGAGAAAACACTTGAATACTTTCAGTAAATGCTTTCTCCAAGCTATTTATCTTTATCAAATTGTCTTCTAGTGACATGCAAACCAGACACAAAACTGCTAGGGGTACCTTGTTTATCAGAAAAAAAGCCTTACAATATTCAATATTCTTTTTCTTTACATGCTTTGTAATAAACTTGTTATTGCCTAGGGTTTTTACCCAGTCATTTCCCTATGCAAGCATGGGAAAAAACACACTGATTTTTCTTTTGTCATACTCTCTTAATCGGACCCTTCTGCTCTCGCCCCATCTCCTCTCCTCCTCCTCATGTTTTTTTATTGCAGTGCCTACATTTCTCAAAACTGAACAAAGAAAAAGAGAGAAGAGGGGTGAATAAGAAAAAAACAAAAGCACGTGTTTATATTAGTATCCCCACTGCATTTAAAACAATTGAGAGAACTTTACTTCAAGTCTAACTGGCTTGTATTATCTTTAAAGCTGTCACATCTGGGAAAACACCTGATTGTTTTCAGGGACCATTATTTCATAGATTCATAGATTAGTACTAGGCTAACTGTCCTCTGGGACCATTTTAAGCCTAGCCAATTACCCCATGTGAGAATCAAACCCCACACCTTGTGTTTCTAAGGTAAGCACCTTAACCATTACGCCAACCTCTAGTCAATTGCTCTGTTCTTTTTTCTTCTTTTCCCTCAGCCAATCCCCTTCCACCAGACTCTCTTCAGTTTCTCTTTATCAGATTGTCTCCATGGAGGCATAAAGACGAGCTGCAGAGATGCTACCTAGTATACATATTTGCAAGTGCTAGAAAAAAAACCCTACAATATTCAACATTCCTTTTTCACTCACTTGCTCTTTGTCCCAAAACAAAGGTCCCCAATCAGTCATTTCCCCATGCAAGAATGAAAAAAGCACATTAATTTGAACTCTGTCATGTTCCCTTAACCAGGCTCCTTTTTTTATCATTACATTGCCTATGTTTCTCAAAACTGCATGTGAAGAAAAAGAGAAGAGGGGAGAAAAACAACACCTGTTTACAGTCCCATTACAATCAAAATAACATGCAAAGAAAACCATGCAACACAGATATAGTACTTTTAAGAAAAAGAGAGTATTTTCTTTACTTACAGTTAGTGTTCTCCCCTCTCTTCCCCTCCCCAAAACATTTTTCCAAACATTGGCATGAAGTAGGGCATATACTTTAGAGTCCCCCACACAGCAAACAAATTTTGAAGAAGTCCAGTATTTCTAGATTTTCTTGTGCTGTTATATTTCACAAATATAATTATTGCATTTTAATCCCACAATAAGGTACAGTTTTTATAAGTTAGACCCAATTTGTTATACATGAATGATATGCAGTCTGTCAACCATCTGGCTAAAGTTACCTTTGCAACCGGCTTTCTCAGTTTAGCATCTGCAAAGGAGGCAAGTAATTGAGTGGTGTTTCTAATTTCTTTTGTTCTATGTAAGTACAAACATAATTGTCTGTGAACATCTAATACATGTAGCATGTATGCACCTTCATTTGCAAATTTAGAAAAAGAAAGAAACCCAGCAAATTAATGGACTAACTGATACTGGATTCTGACACCACCTAGGAAGGAAAGATGGGTTGGTACGTAATGTGACTCTATCATTATGAAGGATCAAATAGGAAGGTTTAGAGGACAAAGCTTGAAGTTCTGAAATTCTTCTAGCAGAGGTAATGGCCACTAGAAAAATATTTTTCCAGGTCAGGAACTTAAGATCGCATTTGGTTGCTGGTTCAAAGGAAGAATGAATTATAGCTTGCAGTACCAAGTTTAAATCCCATGGCAGAGTAGGATCTTTATATGGGGGTCTCAACAGGAGTGTGCCTCTCAAAAACACTTTACAAAGTTTAGATGAAGCCACAGAAGAATTCTCAAATCCAATATGAAAATTAGAGATGGGTGCCAATGTACTTTAATTGTTATGGAGCTAGCTCCCTCATTAAAGATTGTTACCAAAAATTCAAATATATTCTGTAAGGAGCTGAGAAGAGGTCAGCATGTGTTTGTTGTGCCCAGCAAACAAACCTTGTCTATTTACTTGCTTAAAGTTTTCTTGTTGAAGGTTGATGGGAAGATAAGAGTATATGATGGACAGGGCAAGACAGCATCAGTTGTCTGGGTATTTATGGAACTGGAGAAACCATACTGTTAGCTTGATTTGAGATATATGGATAAATCATGCCTGTTGGGTGAGACAGGAGGTCTGGAATTGGATCCAAAATCCAAGGTGAGTAAAGAAGATGAGACCAAAGGAAAGGGAACCAAATCTGTTGAGGCCAGTAAGGTGCAATGAAGATGACTTTGCTCTGCAACCTGCCAGCTTTCTGTAGAAACTTTAGAATCAATGGAGTTGGCGGGTAAGCATAAACGAGATCAGAGGGCCAATCATGGAGTAGAGCATCCCTCTTTGTTTCCCCTAGTGGGGGATTAGGGCAAAGTAGCTGCTTCATTTCTTGTTTAGGGGAGAAGCAAAAAGACTGCAGCAAGGCTGGCTCCATTGATAATAATTTCTGTCATGTTCAAGTTGAGAGACCACTCATGAGGTAGAAGAATGGACCTGCTCAATTTCTCTGCTTATCACATTGGACTTCCCTGGAATGTACATTGCTATAAGAAAGTGGTTGGATGAGATGCCCATTGCCACACTCTGAGGGCCTCTTGGCACAAAGGGCAAGACCTGGTTTCCCCTGCTTGCTGATGTACCAAACTACTGGCATATTGTCTGCCTGGATCACAAATGTCCTGAAAGGAAGAGTGTCTTGTAATGCCTGCAATGCTAAAATCACTGCTGTCATTTCCTGAACATTGATATGCATGTTGACCTCTCAGGAGGACCAACTGCCTTGGACTGTATTCCTTAGGAAGTGCCCCCCCCACTCCAAACTGGTAAGTGTCTGTGGTCACTATGGCCTTGGCTGAGGGAGAATGAAAGGACGAAGTTGCAGAACCTGATCTGATCAAATCCAACACCAAAGGTATTTCTTGCATGCCTGAGTGATTCTTATTTGTGCTGATATACATTGATAAAGAATCGACCACTGAGTTGTTAACATCCATTGAAGAATTCTCATATGATATGTCTATAGAGGAACTAAAATGATGGTTGTGGACATTAACCTCAAGGTTTGTAGAATTAGTTGAGTTGAAACTTTGGTACTACAAATTATTTTCCTGACCTGGAATCTGATAGTTTGTACTCTTGGGAGAGGCAGAGGAACTGTCACTGAAACTGTGTAGAACACTGCTCCTATGAACTGTAAGGACTGAGTAGGTTGTAACTGAGACTTGTAATTATGGTAATCCACAAATGAGAATAAGTCTGGGTCACCTGATCTCTTGCTGTTATTAGTAGATGCCTGGTCGGGGTGGTCATGAGCCAGTCATCTAGCTATGAAAACACTAGGAATCCCTGCAGTCTCAGGTGAGCTGCTGCCACTGCCATGCATTTGGTAATACCCTGGGGGCTGTGGTGAGGTCAAAGGGCAGTGCTCTGAACTGATAGTGACTGGCTGCCAGCCAGAAGCGTAAATACTTCCTGGATTGTTTGTTCATTTTTATGTGACAGTCCGCATCCTGAAGATCTATTGAGCACATCCAGTCATCCTTGCTCAGAAAGGGTAGAATGGATTGAACTGTGATTATCTGAAACTTTGTGTGTTGAACTGACTTGTTCAGGTTGCTGAGATCTAAAATTGGTCTCCAGTCCCCTGTTTCTTTGTCACTAAAAAGAATCTTGAGTAAGTTCTGGATTCTATCTAGTCTAGAGGGACCTCTTGGATGACTCTTTTTACTAGCACTTTTTGTATTTCTTGTGCTGCTGCTGTTTCCTCTGATTGGGTGGACCATCTGGAATTTTGCATACAGTTGGAAGTGGAAGGGAAAAGGGAATTATATAGTCTCTGGAAATAATCCTCTGCACCCAAATATCTCTTGTTAAATCTAGCCAGGCTCTCCTCTGGTGCAGGGATAGTCAATCCCTGACTGCCTGCAGAGGGAGACTGTCGGGCCTCCTTTCCAGAGCACTGAAGGTGTTTGTGAGAAAAAGAATATCTGGACTATTGGTTTTGCGAGCATCCCCTGCCACGTGGGCATTGTCATCCATTTGAGTTTCCCCTATGCTGCTGGGGAACTATCTCCACATATATTTATTTATTTATTTTATTTTTATTTTATTTTACATTTGTTGGCTGGGCTAGTCTAGCTGGATACATGTCCATTTTTCAGTAGAGGCCCAGGGAGATAAGCTCCAAGCATTAGTAAATTACAAAAAAGATTACAATAATTAAAAATGACTAAATTCAAATACAAAGAGATTAAAAATGATTTGAGAGAATCAAAATTGTTTCTATGAATAATGGCTCGCAGTCTGTGCAAGGTTTAAAATACAATATAAAAGTAAAAATTGTGTCTATGAATAATATCTCACAGTCTATGCAAAGGTTAGAAATACAATCGAGTACAAGAACACTCAGAGTTCTAAAGTAATGATTTGTAGGTCAGAGAAAGAGAGAAAAGTAGAAGAAAGAAAAAAACAAGGACTAGAATAAAGTTAGATTCTACTGATTAAAGCTGTAGAGGGGACAGAGGCCAGAAGGAAGGGGTACAGAAAGAAGAGCATTAAGGGGAAAAAGTAGGATTTAGTCAGGTTCAGAACAGGGACAAAGCCAATGAATTTTCAGATGTTCTTTGAGATGTTTCTTGAAGAGTGGTGTGGATGAGAGAGATGTGAGTGTACTAGGAAGATTGTTCCAGATTTTACCTACAATGTTAGTAAAAAGTGAGTCCCCAGCTTTATTGTTAGATTTAATATTGGAGATTAATAGCTTATTTGCTGAGCGAAGTGTTGCAAGATTTCTATATGGGGAGATCAGGTTAGAGAGGATTGGGGTATTATTTGGGTGATAAAGAATATTATGTGAGATAACCAGTTGATTATACAGTAGATGGTTTTGTAGTTCTGATCATCCGAGTTGTTTAAGGTTGTGACAGTGGTGGGTTCTGAAGGGGGTGGCAGTGACAAATCTAGCTATGTTATTATAGCTAGTTTCAAGCTTGCTTAGATTGTGTTTTGATAGATTGATGTATATGGCAGAAGCATAGAATAGGGTAGACGTTAGGTGAGTCTGGGCAATGGAGATTCTAGCTAGTGGTGTGAATAAGGGTTTGATTCTATACAGGGAGCCTAGTTTTTTATTGACAGTCTGCATAGTATTGTTGATATGATCATCGAAGCTGAGGTTATTATCTGTGGTTATGCCCAGTAGACGTCTGGTAGTGTCAGGGGAAATAGTAGTTCCGTTGTTAGAGGTAATTGCGAAGTGGAACTCTGGTGACTTTTGGGTGGGAGCAAAAAGTAACAATTTTGTTTTTTTAGGGTTTAGGAGGAAGCAATGATGGGTGAACCAATTTTCAACAGTGTTAAATACTGTTTGAGTAAGGGTCTGAAGAGAGATTGATGACTTAGCAGTACAGATTAAAGTAGAATCATTGGTGTATTGTATGCATGTGGCTTGAGGAACAACAGTATTTAGATCATTAATAAAAATGGAAAATAGAAGAGGGCCTAGGATAGAGCCTTGAGGGACTCCAATGTTTACTGGGAGGGGTGTGGAGAGATTATTATCCCAGAGCACTGCTTGTTGTCTATTTTTTAGATAGGATGTAAACCAAAGTATTGCTTGTGGGTCAAGAGATTGGGCTTTTAGCACATTGATTAGTAAGTCGTGGTTAACCATATCAAAGGCTTTTGATAGGTCAATGAATAGTGCAGAAGATACAAAGTTATTATTTCGATTCTTGTTTATACAGTCAGTAAAAGATAGAAGGGCGGTAGTTGTACTATGAAAGGGCCTAAAGCCGTGCTGACAGTTGGCAAGTAAATTATTGTGGAGCAGGTGTTGAAGTAGTTGATGGTGAATACATTTTTCCATTATTTTGGCCAATGGAAAGAGTAACGCAATTGGTCGGAAGTTGGAGATATCAGTGGATTTGCCTCCTTTATGTAAGGGGATTATATGGGAGACTTTCCATATGGACGGGATGTTACCTTCTATGATTGTTCGGTTTATAAGGATGCATATGGGATATGCTATGACTTTGGAAGCTATTTGAAGGTATTCTGCTGGCAGGTGGTCGGCAGAAGGGGTGCAAGGTTTGAGTTTTTGAAGGAGTTTGCAGATAAAGGATGTTGGCACAGGTTGTATATAGAAGGAAGGCACTGAACTGTTTGTGTTTCGTAAAGTGCTGGGGGAAATGGGAGATATTGTCTTTGCAAGAGTTTGTATACTTTCTGTGAAGTAATTATTAAAGGCATCTGCTATTTGCAAAGGGTTATTATGGGGAACTAAAGATGGGGCTGGAGTTTTGGTATGTCCTGGTTGGAGAAGTTTATTAATGCCTGACCAAAACTTTTGAGGGTTTTTGGGTGTGATTGTTGAAGGTGGAAATACTATTTTTTTCTTGTCTAAGATAATGTTATTTTTGGTTGCATTTCTTAGCTGTTTAAAGTATAGGTGGTCTGCAGAGCTCTTAGAGGCTCTCCATCTGGCCCATATTTTGTTCTGTAGGAGCATTTTTTCCTTCGTTTGTTTTGTGAGCCATGGGGCTGTTTTAGTCCTAACTCGGGAAGAGCGAAGGGGGGCATGGAGATCTAGGATTTGTAGGAATTTAGTATTAAAGTAAGAAACTGCTTCATCCAGTTTGAGTTGCTTCAGAGGTGACCAGTTACAGGCCTTTAGTTCGTTCTGAAAGCTCTCTGCTTTAAAGTGTTTTTTGGAATGATAGGTTATAAAAGTATTATTAATAGGGGTATGAGCCTTTTGCTTTGTTATGTAGGTAAGAACATGGTCACTAAGGTCATCTGGAAGTGTTCCTATCCTGGAAAGGACCCTGGGGCTTCCTGAACTACATTTTTGTCTACTCTGTTGATTCCTAGAAAAGGATCTTTGAAGGGTCAAAAATCATGTGCCCACTGTAGAGAGGGTCTTTTCATCTTTTTCACACCTGGAGAGCATGACCTTCACTTTTGGGCCAAACAAATAAACTGCCGTCAAAAGGAGCATTGATGAACAAGGACTTGAAAGGCTCCACAAAATCATACAAGTGCATCCAGGCATGCCTGCTGACAGAAATGCCTGAACCCACCAACCTTGAGGGCACACTTCTTCATAGAGGAATTTGAAATAGATTGAAGGGTAGCCAACTGACAGGTTACCGATGACTGAGTCTCAGCAGTAGTGATCCCTGAAAGGGATTTTGAAAGCTCCTTGATCAAATCCCTTTGTAGTCTTGTAAAATGTGCCAAATAATTCAGCTGCCTGAGGGCAAAGATTGCTGAAGCATAGACAAGCTTTCTAAACCTGTCCATTGCCCTAGACTCCCTGTTTGCGGGATGGACAGAGGAACTTTGCTCAGCACATTCCTTCTTGGTGGCCACTGCCATGACCATAGAATCCATGGGCACCCCCATAATCCAAAATTCCTTCCCAACAGGTGGAGCCAGAATCTGATCTGACTTCTTAGAGACTGACTCAGCTGAGTCAGGTTCCTTCCATGCTCACCTAGAGATCAAATCAATGAGCACATCAGTGGGAGGAGTAACCCAGGAGGTAGACAGGCCAGCTCCAAAGATTTCCAGAAATACTGATTCCTCTGGTGGAGGGTTGCTGGAAGGCCAACCACCTCTCTGCTTAAGGAGGTGATTGTGGGGACCCTTCCACTTCATTGAAATCAGTATCCTCAGTGACTGACTCTTGCAGAGAGTTCAAATGCCTCCTCTTGCACTTCTTCTTCCTAGGGACTTCCTCAGTGGGATGTTCCGGTGAACTGTGGGAAGAGATTGTAAGACCCTGTTGGGTGGTCTGGAGGCCTTGAACTGGCTGTCCCTGTGACATAAAATGATGTGGCCCTAAGGACAGAGACATCTGGGTACTAGATTGGAGATCCAAAAGGGCTGGATCTGTCCATCCTGTTGGAACAGAAAAACCCTCTTCACTACCTCGAAGGTAGATCACTCTGGACAGAAGGAAGACAGCGGCTCCAAGAAGGCAGCCTTCTGGACTACTGCCTCCCTCTACAAGCCCCCTGACATGGAAGTTGGAGCTGAGCTATCTAAGGCCGAAGCTCTGAGGGGCAAAGAAAACTCTGAAAACCTCAGCGTCAACTCCAATGCCTTAGATCTGACAGGGCAGCTTCGGCTCCATGAGTCATCTGGATCCAAAGAAGTCAGAACTGGTGCACTCAGAGATGTCTTTGGATTCAAAGATAAAGATATCTTCAGATCAGAGCCAGATGGACCTGGATGGTTCAGATCCAGGAACTCTGAAACAACTGGTGGGATCAGAAAAGAGCAGATAATGGTGGCGTAACAGATGGACAGGCTCCCTGACCCAATGGTGTAGGATTTGGAAGAACATCCGATTGTATCTGTGCCAAGAGGAATCCCCTCATCCTTCTGTCCACATCTTCCTCACTTAGACTCCTGGAAGAATGAGATGAGGCAAAGGACGGTGACCAGGAATGACATCTCTCTAGAAAGGGAGAGGGAACCCTAGAAGGTACTGGATCCATTGTTGGAAAATATCTTGTTCTCTGTAGCATCTTCAGATCTGAAGAGCTTGGACCCAAAGATTTTTTGTTGGATCTGAAGGAGAGCAGATCTGAGCAGATTTCGGATCCAATCTTGTTTTTTTCTTTGGTGGTCTGAAGAAGGAAAACCAACCTCCACACAAAGTAACACATGTAGATTTAGGCTATTTATTGTATGACAAATTTTCTGATTTTAGAACAGCTACATATGTATTTTTTTATTCTACAAAGTTATTTATATGAGATGCTTTTTTAGCTGCATAATGCATTTTGGTTAGCACAAAACGTTTTTCTTTTCTTTGAGCTCATTAAGTGAGGTGTGACCAATTGTGACTCTGATGTATATAAATTGCTTTGCATGCAGTTTTTAGTTGTCTGAAGAAGTCTGGTTATATATACCAGATGAAAGCGCTTACTTTGTTTCATGTTTTAAATAAATTTTCGTGTTTGGATCAGTGGATTTCAGCCTGTGTTACTTGGTCTGAGGAAGGAGTCGAAGAAGTAGACAGTCTTGGAGACTTAGTCAAGGTCTCCTTAATTTTAATCTTGGGAGACTGAGACCCAGAAATAGCCTCTTTGAATAAAGATAGACACAATCCCTTTAAAATCAGCTAATGGTCCTATCACTGAAATTTTTGTAGATAGAATAATTTTCTTGAAGATACTGTGGGCCTAAACAATAAACACATAAAGCATGGGTATCTAAAAGTGGTAATTTCCAACACTTGTGACATTTCTTGAAGCCGGCAGACCGTTTGTCAGACACGATGATTAGCGAGAAAAATAGAAGATTAAAGTGTTTTTTTTTTTGTTAATGTAAGAAAGAGAAAGGGGAAGAGAAATACCAGCAACAGTATGAAGAACTACACCAGCATGTACAATAGAAAACCCATTATAGATTGTAAGACAATATCATTGATGGTAAAAGAGAATTACACTGAGTGTGAAAGTTAAGGGGGAAAAAAAAAAAAAAAAATATATATATATATATATATATATATACATACATATATATATATATATATATATATATATATATATATATATATATACATATATATATATATATATATATATATATATATATATATATATATAAAGTGAAACTATAAAGAAAAAGCACTTACCTCACCTGAACCCAGGCTGACGACATCTTTTCAGGAAAAGCAGCAAACAAAATCAGGGGTATGTTAGGGGATAGTGTATTATGGGTAGGGGAGGAGCTTGAGAGTTTTTTGGTGGCCATGAGCTTTAATAATGGTAGATGATGCAATGGTGCAGCAGTTTGCATTGTTGCCTCACAGCAAGAGGTTCTCCAGTTTGATTCTTGGCTGGAGTGCCTTCTGCATGGCCTCCCTGCGTTCATGTGGGTTTCCTCCGGGTGCTCCGGTTTCCTCCTACGTTACAAAGACATGTGTTTGGAGCATTTCTCCCCGGGCCTCTGCTGAAAATTGGCTCATTCCAAGTCAGACTTTCCTGGTAAACAAATGTTAAATAAATAAATAAAATAATAAAGAGTTGGATCCGAGGTTCAGATCTGAAACCAATAGTTAAGGATAGAATGAAAATTGAAAGCATCCAATCAAATGCCAAGAAATGCATAATAGTATCCTTCAGGAAGTCAGTCACCCCCGGTAACTATCATATTGGTAACACTCTCCTAAGAGTTGATCCAATAGTCAGGGACTTGGGAACACACATAAACAGTAATCTAGTCTTTGACCATCACATGTCTACAGTAGTGAGGAAGTCATTCTTTGTTGTGCAACTTAAACAAAGGTATTGCATCTAGGTCAAAGGATTCATTGTTCCACTGTATTCAACATTCTTCAGACCTATCATTGAGTGCAATGCTCCCTTTGGTATGTACCTATGCAAGCATATTCAACAATTTAAATATCCACAGAGGTTGCTCACTAAAAGAATACAAGGCATACGTAACATGTCCTATACAGACTGCCTCAAGGCCCTATCCCTGTATTCTGTCACCTACAGGCTGTTGAGGGGATATGTATGCCTGGAATACAGGACATTGTCTAACCCCACCCCAATGGACCTCATGCATATCTGCAAAACAAGCAGCACCAGAATTACCTATTCTAAAGACTTAAACCTTGCCTGTGATATAAATATGACTTGCTGGAGAGACAAGTATGTATCCCAGAGACTACACCTTATCTGGAACAGACTCCCTGTCCCATTGAAGTAGAGTTTCTTTCTAACCCAATTCAAGTGTAACTTGGACAACTGGATAGGGAACAGGAAATTAATCTCTGGTTTGGCATCTATGTCTCTGATGGACAAAGGCATCCTGCAAATGGTTCATCTCCCTGGCCCCTGCTTGTAAATGTTTCATCTCCCAAGCCCCTGCTTACACTTATCAAGGGTACCAGAACTTGTAAGAGATTTAGGAAATATGACTATGCTTAAAAAGGCCCTTGTGGTCATTAGTCTAGTAAACACCTATAAACCTATGAGCATTTTTCCAGTAAGCAGTGAAGCAAAATGTATGAACTAATCATAACAAAACTACCCATTTCAGAACATTTCAACCATAAAAGGCCACTCATACCTGTCATCAGTCAATACGAACAATCTCTGCAGAAGCAAAAGTCATCTGAATAATTCCAAACTAAATATAATTGTAAATAATGGAGATGTTGCTGTTGGCAAACAACATTTCATGGTTTCCTCTACAAATTTAGTGTATGCTACCCTTGAAGAATAAATTGCCTATGTTACATTAATTAAAAAAATTGGTGTGTGTCACAAGTTAGTCTACCTGGTCTGGGAAGAAAACCCACAGCCTTCTCAACCAAAAGCAAACATATTACCTGTTGCACCACTAACATTAAACGATATAACTATGAAACTTCATGACTGGCATTGACAGGCTGTAATCCTCAGTAAATTACAAAATAAATAAATAAAATTAAATAAAATTAAAGGAGACCAGGCAATCAATTGGTGTGGAGGTTTAAGGCACTTGTTTGCCAATAATTCCAAAGACATGCATCTGGAGCATTTCTTATTGGGCATTCTCTGAAAATGGGCTCTATCCCAGTCGGACTTTCCTGGTAAACAAATGTTAAATAAAATAAGTAAATAATTAAGATCAGGGTTTGACTCAGAGCAAAGTCACTTAACTATACAGTGCCCCTAAATGGGGCATTCACACACACTTTGTGCTGAGAGGTATCCATCTACTCATAGCTCTCTGTGCACACACACTTTTTGTCTTGAGAGGTATGGGACTTGGCTGCTGCTTTGTATCTGTGCACTCCTTTTGCTCCAAATCCATAACCACACATTTTTCTAATAGGGCAGGTTTGTGGGGCTTGCTGTGCTGTGTATTCACAGAAGTTGTTCTTTGTTTGCTCCAATTCTGTTATTGTACAGATGTCTTAAATCTCCTGAGGTTTTCAAATGGGGTAGGTTTCTGGGGCTTGCTGTGTTGTGTGGTGATTGAAGTCAGCATGCTGTGTCTCCTGTAAGGTCCTAATGCTGGTGGTGAGTCAGGCTTTAGTTTTTTTTTTTTTTTTATTTACAGAAGATTTCAGGGCTTACCAGCCAACACAGGGCCCCCCGGACATGTGCCCTAGGCAGTTGCCTAGGTCACTTAGTGCTGGATCCGGCTCTGCACACACACACACACACACACACACACACACACACACACACACACACACACACACACACACACACACACATGCACATCCTAATGCAGTTAACTGCATTAGTCTACTGCTCTGAAGTTGCTAAATTGTTCCAGGGCTCTCCTTGTGCAGTAATACCATGTTACAGTGCAGTGCTCATTAGAGTGTTATAATTGGTTTCATACTGCAGCACTTAGTATACTGTTCTGTATCTTGAACACAATGATGTGTAACTTCACTCATTTCTGATATGTAGTCTGAGTGACTTTTTTTAGGCTGGTCGATACTGCGGTGGACCACACTGCTTCAGCTGACTAATTAAGCTATTTTATATTGTTCTCAATTAGTTTGCACATTGACCACTGTTAATAAGACACATAAATCCAAACAAATAGCAGTGATTGTATTGTTAAATTATAGTTTCAAAGAGAAGGCCTCCTGATTCTCTTGGGTACCTGTAGTGTTTTTATGTTCTTTTGCCAGAAATCTGATTCTGCATTATTTTGCACATGGAATGACTTATACAAGCAAATCCAGCTATCAATACCCTTATTTGTTTTGTGTTCATTGTGGAATCAATTTTCTTTTCCATCTCCTTATGCAACCATAATGTAACTAAACAGATAATAATATACTAATAATATGGCTGTTTGTTTATTTATTTAATTTAACATTGTTAAATGGTTAAGTACACTGATCCAAAGACTCATTTTAGGCACAATTCAGACCAGAATGGCAGTTAAAAGCATAGCAGCATGTTTACAGTGTGAATCTAATACTATGGCAATTAAATTGGTACATAATAATGATAAGGATGCAATATGCTAATAACCAAAATGTTCTGTTGATACAAAAGTAATCAATATGTTCTACACAATGTAGGTAAATATAGCTGATATGGACTATATGAATTAATCAATTTAATGTAAGCAAACATAGACAGCAACAAAAAAGACATAAACATGGAGTAGAAGATGGGGGTGTTAGTTACTGAGCAAGGAATTTAATTATGTTGGTGAAAGGGGATTAAGAGAGAGACAGAGAAAAAGAGAGAAGCATATGACTAAAATATTAAGTCAAGTGGAAAAGGCAATACTAGGGATAATTATTAACAGTGCAAGGAGTTTTAAGTATGTTGGGTAGAGCTTGAGCAGTCATATACACATTTACATAGCCGGAAATGAGTTGAAGTACTTCAAAACATATATGAAACAATAAGTGTCTAATAAATTGTATGAAAATCCTGAATTATGAACACAGTTTATCAAAAGCAAGTGCACACCATTATGCACACAGATACAGTCTAATTCTTATAGCCAGTGTGATGACTACTCTCATCCTGGTCCTAGCAGTACTGAGTTGGATGAAATGCGTACTACTCAGGGAATGTTGCCAGCTGTCCTTGGCTAGTCTTTGAGCAGACCTTATGAACTTATGTGTACAGAGATGAATGGGTTTAGAATTATCCACTACAGTGTTAATAGCCTTGTTAGTAAGTGGATGTCTATATATCAAACTGACATTCTTGCAGTCAGAAACCTGACTAAAGCCTTACAGCAGTGATTTTGACTTAATTATAAAAGCTGTTTGAAAAACATTTCTGATGTGATGGCATGTGAGCTTTTTTGTATCAGAGACTGTTTGCAGTCCAGACTTTTACTTCTACAACAGGTAAGCTAGCTGTTTATAGGAAGGCAACAGTTACAGTGAATGACACCTCTATCCAACAGACACTGTCACCATTTAATATCTGAAAGTGATAACTCAGCTTTTGTTTGTAATAATTACCTGGTTTAACAATAATTGAATTATGAAAGACAGTTGGTGGGTATAATCTGCATATAGTATAATTTTTTTAAAATGTTCATCATAATTCATTTTTTATAACAACTTGCTTAATTATCTGCTGTAATTATGCTGTTTTTATAAAAAATTCATTTCCTGCTACTCTGCTAACATCTTTTTTTACAGAAAGAGCATTGACATTTTTATCAGTTCTATTTTTTTACATAGCTGGATCGTAAAAATGTCCTTGTGACATTATGGCACCATCTGCACAACCTTGTGTAATAGTGTGACACCCACCTTTTAAACATTCTCCTTTTAGGCCTGAGTGCGCCCCACATTTTCAAATTCCAGAATCTGCCACTGCTGTAGCTGTACATTACAGCACACTTGACAGCAATGGCTGGGAAACTAATTTGGGGTCTAGAGAGACATGCAAAACACTAGACAGTAGTGACAGCAGCATTCTAGGAATTCATCAGCATGTAACACTTACTCTGGCAAGTATCATTTGCTGTCAGTCCGCCATAAAACATGAGAC